>NC_053405.1:29090259-29265259 GCF_016859285.1 Xiphias gladius | reverse complement strand
GTCATCTTTGCATATAGAAGGGATTGTCCATTCACCTACATTATACCACGTGAAAAGACAAAGAGTGAAGTGAAGAGTTAGGGTTTAAATACTGCAGTTGCTTGTTGAGTTGAGATGATCTGATGCAGTGCGCAAGTGGATTGGCAGGAGAAGGAACCGGAAGACCACACCCACCACACACACACACACACACACACACACACACACACACACAGACACACACACGCACACACACACACACACAGACAAAGTCCACCTAGTGGTGGAGCTTGGGTAAGAAGGAACTCTCATTCTTATGAGAAATGGTGGCAGAGAACAGCCAGCTCTCTCAATGACATTGTCGCTGGTGATTATCTAGCCTGATAGCAAGGGAAACAAGAGAAGACAGGTTAGTGGGATCATCTCAAGAATCCTTTAAGAAACACCCCCCCCGAGGAGCCTCATTGCAGCGTGAATTCAAAGCCAGAGTCCAAAACTCCACAGAATAGTCTGCCACACTTCTTTTCCCCTGGCAGAGATTTAGCCAACAGACATCATGACCAGATTTCCTACGTGGTCAGGATGATCAAAAACAGCTTTCATCCAAGAAACCAAATCCTCATATGAAAGAGTACTCACATATTGATTAGTGTCAACCCATGCCAGAGCTCTGCCCCATGACACTTCTATAACATAATCTACTTAAATTAGTCTGAAGGGAAAGTTAACAGCCGCTGATGGAATATCAGAGAGCACTTGAAAAGACAACCTTGACCTTTATCCCCAGCAAAGTTGTTCTGGGCCTGTAGCAGAGGAATCTCTCGGCACAAGAGGGACAGATGATGGAGAAGGTGAAGGCTGCTGGGGAGGCTGTTGAAGCTGGGGAATAGAGATGTTAGTAAAGAGAACTGGTTCTTCAGTTGAGTAATTTGAGTTACCATAGCCTGGCTATTGTCAGGAAGAGTCCGAAGGAGTTGCTCCTGTTGACCAAGAAGGATTCCTTGACTGCAGATAGCTCTTTAGATGTTGGTTTTATCCTGGTCTGAGTCTTTTATGGCCAGATCATTCTGTTAAGATCAATAAAGTTGTCGAACACAAAAGCAGAACCCAGACACACAGACATTTCCACAGTTCCAAAAGGTTGTTAATGGTAGAATTTATGTGAAGATGGTTTGGGGAATAAGCTGGAGTGGCTGGAGACTGGACAGGCAGCACAGCAGGTAACAGAGCCAAGGTTGTTGACAGAGGCTGGTTCTTTTGCTGGAGCTTGTAGACAAGACAGTGAGCTAAGCAAGGCAGGAAAACAGGAAGGCAGGCAGAGGTGAACCCAAGGCACAGAAAACAGAAAACACAAGATTACTCAGGCAAGGATACTAGGGGTTGGCCGAAGCATTGTGCCACATAAGTGAACGGACGATCAGCCAGTAAATAAATTCTAGCCAGTATTTATTTATTTATTTACTTATAGCAAATAAATAAATTTGTCTCCAGCTGTCTAGACATAGAATGTCTTTGCTGGTTTGGGAAGGAGGGTGATTAGTCCTTGCTTCATCATAGGTGACATGCCGCATTTGTCTTGAAATGTCTTAAATGCTTCAAACAGTGTTGAGATCTTTCCAAAAGTACCTATAGAATTATTTTCTTCATCCATCTGGTCCAGGAGCTTTTAACCAATAATCTAATTTGGATCTGTGGTTGGAAAGATCTTCCCAGGTGAAGCCTCATGTAATATGTGCACATGAAACATGGTTAAAATCACAGTGGTATTTTGTTACACAAGATTATACATTGAACAGTAATGACTGGGAAAAGGGGAAAGGTGGAGAGGTGGCAAAATTTGTGCAAAATGGGACAAAGGACAGTTTAAGCGGTAGAGGGAAAGAAGAAAGAATCAATAGTAATCAAAATATGGAGAGAAAATCACAGTTTAACAATAATCACTTATTGTGACCCTTGTAATAGGGTCTTTATGTACTGAATGCTGCAGGTGGACTCATACATGGGAAAATGGTATGGTGTTGGAACTTGTGGGAGAGACAATGATGCAAAGGGATTGGTTGTGGAGGAGTTCATTGTTGATAAGGGTCTTGTATGTAATAACAATGGTAAAGGAACAAGGTGTAACAATGGACAAACACTGAAAGTGTAATAGATCTTACACTAGTATCCAATGAAGTTTCAGGTATTAGCATATAGGGTGTGATGAACCAGTCACCACATGGTAGTGGTCACTACCCCATAGTAATAAGGATTGGTACAGAGATTTATTAAGACACATACTGGAGACAATACTGCGATAAAATTGGAAGAGAGACTTAGCTCTCAGACATATTGGAAATGGTCACAAAAATGAATAATGAAGTAATGAACAACTATGAAGTAGTGGTGTTGCATAATAATGACAAAAGTGCAACCAGTAGTTTGGAAAAGGCAGCAATTCTGGCAAAAAAGCACTTTTGAAGGTTCACAGTTCAGAAAATGTATCCCTAACAGCCGGACATGTAGGGACTATACCCTCCCACGATACCCAGGGGTAACAGAATGATGGGCCACAATAAGAAATCCCTGTATTTGCCCTCTGATCTGTTTGAGTTAAGGAGAATAATTTCAAATTCACAGTAAAGCTCACAAGGAAAAGGTAATATTTGTTATAGCATGTCAGCTCATATGAAGGACAGTGCACTTACAGTAATGTTAAGGTTGTTTAATTTAATTTGGACTCCAGGCAGGTTTAATTTGCTTCCATCAGCATGGAAGCAATCAGTTTCAGTACCAGGTAAAGACTATTGACTGCAGAGCTATTGTTTTAACATCTCAGTTAGGGAAAACTATGGAACTGATGAACAGATTCACATTTTTTAGTGAGTAAACATTAGTGCTCAACTTATTAAATTGGATTGAAGTACAATGGATTCAATTTTGTTTCTAGAATCAGAAACCAGGAAAGCCCAATACAGGAAAGAAATAATGATCTGTCACGGTTGGTGTATGGAGTACCGAAACGGGGACCTAAATGCAGACAGAGGGCGGGTAGGCAGGTGCAGTGGAGAAACTTTAATAATGAATATAGTCATGACAACAAAGGGTTACAAGCAAAGAGGCATAAAGGCTGGTACAAAAGCACTAGGCAGTCAAAGCAAAAGGAGCAGGCAAAAGTCAAAGTCCAAGAAGCAGGAAGTATAAAAAGACTAGAATGAGGCCTGGAATTCTACAGCTGGTGTTGCATGATATACAATCTGGCAACAGTTAACTGGAGATGGACCAGTATATATGCAGGGAGCTAATGAGGGAAACGGGAACTGGTCTATAGGTGGGTGGGAGAGGTCTGGTGATTGAAATGAGACGGGAGCCTGGGGAAGTGAGAATGTGGCTGAAGGGGACAAAGAGGTAAAATTGGCAAAATTGACAGGATCTGGGCAGGAATCGTGGCAGTGATTGCTGTCTTTTTCAATGTAGAAAAGGCATGTGACATGCTATGGAAAGGAGGACTCCTCATCAAACTAAATAAGCTAGTACATACATAACCCTGGCTCAACTCTCCAATCTTTGCCAAATCGTTCAGTCACCGCTGTGGTTCACACCTCCAGCCTGCTCCCATTTCCAGTCATGCCAAACTCCTTCCTTGTTGCCAGTCATCTTTCGAACTGTCACGCCTGCTCCTGCCCAGTTCCTGCATGTGGTTCATCATCAAAATCTGTTATCCGTGTGGATTATGGCCAATGCTCCATCAAATGATCAGCTCAACCCGCTCTGCTCAACCAAAATCTGAAAATCCCCACTCCTATTCCCCACTCATCTACTCCTCAAACAGCAACCTCCCAACTCCCGGATCTCTGAATAAAATCCTTTGTTACCCAGCTGCTGTCTCTGAGAGTGTGTTCTACATTTTGGGTGTAAAACTATTAGTCATAGGACATGGACAAAGAGGTTATGGACACACAGGGCTCACTCAAACACTTTAACAGATAGGCAAGCACCCAACTGTGGCTGGGGCACCTTTGGCTCAGGACGTAGAGCAGGTGGTTAAATAACCAGAAGGTCAGTCGTTCGATCCCTGGCTCCTCCAGTCCACATGTTGAAGTGTCCTTGGGCAAGATACTGAACCCCAGATTGCCCCCGATGTATCATCGGTGTGTGAGTATGTGTAGAAAATAGCACTGTTTGAATGTGTGTGTGAATGGGTCAGTCCATTTACCACCCATTTAACTGGATTATGCATACATTGTAGTTAACAGAAACAGTTAAGCAGCATGTACGTGAGTGTAATAGTTATAATGGACAAAGAAAGGACCTAGTAGTAGCACTAAAGGAAGCAAAAGTTGATATTACCTTAGGGCATCTGTTGGGAAGAGGCTCATGGAAAGTGATTAATGCTTTGATTAAATACTTAAAAGAGCTAGTATAGCAAAACAAAAATTTAGGTTTTCTTTTACTTTTTTCATTATTTACTGTTTAGTTTAGAATATTTGAAGAACTGCTACTACAGTTAGCTAAATATTTTCACAGATGGATCAAAAGAGCAAAATAATGAAAGATAAAACATGTGTGAGTAGGCATATACATCCAGAGTTTGAAAAAAGAATTGTTAAATGAATTTCAAAAAGTTTATCAGTGTCCACAGCAGAGCTAAGGGCAATAATCATCAGTCTTCAGTGGGTAGAAGAGGTTAAACCACTTCAAGTAGTGATTTGTTTAGATTCGCTAAACCACTAAATCCACAGTTTAAAAGCAGGACAAACAGTCAGAGAGGATGTTTTGATCGATGCGTGTATGATCTTACTAAACCTTAAACATCTGGGATTAGATGTCCATTTTAGTTGGATACCGGCTCATGTGGGTATTGAAGGAAATGAGGCTGCGGATTAACTGGCCAAACAAGCTCTATTTGTTTTGGGAGATTAGAAATTTAAAAAAAATATTTTATTCATCTCAGAATAATGGCATCTTGGCAGGAAATCTGGGATATTTATAGTAATGGCAGATATCGTGAAAATCAAATGAAGCAAATGTAGGAACGACAATATCCTTTTCTCTAGGCTAAGATTAGGACTCAATGCTACATTGATGCTACAAATGGAAAAGACAGCTTCAGATAAATGTGCAACTTGTAACTGTGGGGAGGCTGTGGAGCATATAGTGATATGGTTGTAGTGAAAGAGAAAGACTGAAGGATAGGATGATGGGTGTGGGTTGGATGGAGCATGGAGGTTGGAGATAAGGGACAAAGAGTCACAGGTTCAAAGGGCTTTATACAGATATTTAAAGGAAACAGGTCTAACACCCAGAAAAATAAACTCCTCGTAGAGGCATGGTATACATAGTACATAATACAGTAATTGTTCTCATCCAGTGTTCAAACCAGAAGGTGGCATCAATGCACCTAAAGCTGTTTTCCAACCTCCACTAAACTAAAACAAAAAACAAAAAAAAACGGAAGAAGAATTCTCCCGAAACTCCTGCCAGCGGAAGTTGCAGGACTCAAGCGCGTGCAGCGGCAGCAGCTGTCAGACCAAGACCCGGACCACCTCTGTGTTGGACAGCGCCTGAACTGTCTGAAGGTTAGGACGTCTTCTTCACCGCCGTGTGTTGGTATTTATGCATTCTGTATCGTATAGTTGGGGGGAATGCTGAGCCGCAGTTAGGTGAAGGTGGAACTGAGGAAGCTAACAGTTAGCCTCAGCCGGGTCAGCCTTTTATAACCACAGCCGGTTCCCCGTAGCGTGAAACGTGGCGTGTCACATAACGGGGCTACCCCTGTTACGTGAGCTAGAGCTGTGGGCGACTGACCGGATGAAACGATGAGTTCAATCTAACACATGTCCTTATCTGTATTCGGTGTTAGCCAGACTTGGCAGCTTCCCGAGCTCTCCCATTTAGCCAGGCCGAACTGGTAAGGACTTTGGTAGAGTTTTATTTCGGCGATGAACTCTCAAAATTCACAAAACTCTGAAACCTCCCATTTATCTTAAAATTTCCAGGGGCTGGGCGATAATTTAATACAATCTCTGAGCAAGCTGTAGCTAAAATGAACAGAATTCGTTATTTAAATTTTGATACCCAATACATGACGACTTTTGTCTGATGTAATGCTAACCGTGATACAGAGTAATTGCTTTCAGTATTAGTTTGATTACCTTATATGTTATTTTAAAAACACATTTGGCGTCACGATTGGATTGAAATATAAAAATATACTTATTAATATTATAATAGCTGCAGGTCTAAAATCCATTTGCATTGCCAGTTAAGTCACAGGCAAACTGGAGGTCTAGTTGATGTAAGTTTACAGGGCCAAAAGTGATGTCTTGTGACTCCTTATTTTGTATGATTACCTGCCAGTTACCCCCCAAAATGATGAAATTTACAATGATATGAGACATAGAAAATCAGCAAATATTTTCTTATAAGAGGTCTGCTACGTTTTATTCGATGGGTGACTTAAAGGATAAATCTTTAAAATTTTAAAAGAGGCCATGGGGAAATCATCAAATATCTTGTTTTGTTTGACCAACAGTCGAAAATCCAAATATTATCAATGTACTGACAATGTTGAGACGAGGAAAAAGCAGCAAATTTTGCACTTGTCAAATTTTGAGAAGCAATTTGAGCATGCTTCTCAAAATACTTTACTGTATGGACGTATATGTTCAGGCCAAAGAGTCTGCGCGGACTGTCCAAACTGTGAGTGCGCTGACTGTGCATTGGCTAGACAACTTAACTGGACACTTATTTTCTGCATTGTTTGTACAGTATATACTTTTCCCCACCGTGCCCCTTTTCTTGTTAAGTGCTTGCACACACTGTTACCTTTTTTTGACTTTTTACTCATGTTGTTCAGCCAAAGAGAACAAACAAAGGAGCACTTCTTGCTGTCAGGAGGTCACCATCATGTTTTCTAGTGCAGTAGTGTGCAGTGTGTCCACGTACCCATAGAAGCATCTTTGTGTATGTTGCCTGCAGTCCAAGTCCATCCATGGGTAAAAAGAAACCATTAACTGGCCTTAATACATGCAGCTGTCTGTCTTCTTGTCTAGTGGTATGGCCAGTGTCGAGCAGGTTGCAGCAGTCGGACAGGTTCTGGTGGACCCAGGACTGGACCTGACACGGCGATTCAGAGCCTTATTCACCCTGAAGAACCTGGGAGGTAAAACATGACCACAAAACATCTACACATCCAATAACAGTTTTGAAAAATAAGAAATGATTTAAACGACAAATGGACTTTGGCATAAGTCACAGCAAGCCAAATGCCCAATTTCAGCCATTGCTCATTATTGGCAAAGTAACCTTTTTTTTCTAAGACTATTTTTATAATAAAATTTAAATACAATGTCGGCCACAGTTATTTATTGGCCTAGTCCATTGGCCTTCACAATTTTTCTTTTTCCATTAATATGCAAACCATTTTTATCACCTCACCTTAGTTAGTTAGGAGGTAGCACAAGTTGCAGTTACAACCCCGTCTAAGGAAATTGGAGTGTACCATAAAGGTTAAAATTTCATTCCTTCCTTGGTCCCGAAACCCAAGTCTGAACACTGAATTTCAATTAAAGTGAAATGTATTGTTATAAAAGGTGAAATTGTGACAGACTGAAGTATTACAATTCAGGCTGAGCCAAGCCCAGAGCAACAAAAAAGGATTGGTTAGTTTTTGTTTAGCGAGTGATATTTTATTTAGTTTTCTGAAATACTAATAACAGCACAAAAAAAATAAAAATAAAACACATAAATCATATTAGATAAGTCTACAAAAATTGACAGAAAATAATATAAATATAGCAATATGTAAAGTAAGTAAATTAAAGTAAATTGAATTATTAAACAAATTTGGACAGTCAGTTCTCATCAGTTTTATCAGTTACAGTTTTGAGGAGTTGCAAAAACATTCTTTTCAACATTTTAAGCAAGATTAGTGTATGATTTACGTTTTGTACAATTTTAGAGTGGAAACAAAGAAAATTGGATAGGATTACTAGAAAGGCTTAGAAACTAGAAACCCCCGTTTGACTGCAAAAGATTTAGCAGAGTCTGGAGTGGTGGTGCACTGTTCTACTGTGCAGCGACACCTGCACAAATATGACCTTCATGGAGGAGTCATCAGAAGAAAACCTTTCCTGCGTCCTCACCATTAAATTCAGCGTCAGAAGTTTTTGTAGAGGAACATCTAAAGGAGAAAAAAATGAATTATTTTTTATTTTAGCTTAAGGCTGCAGCATAACAAAATGTGAAAAAAGTGAAGGGGTCAGAATCCTTTCTGAATGCACTGTACTAAGTTTGGACCTAGTCTTATGCACTGTGTGAGCTGATTTAAGCTGTAACCTGTGTGTCAGGTGCTGAAGCTATAGAATGGATCAGTAAGGCCTTCACTGATGAGTCTGCCCTGCTGAAGCATGAGCTCGCCTACTGCCTGGGACAGATGCAGGACAGACAGGCCATACCCACTTTGACTGCTGTTCTCAAAGACACACAGCAAGAACCAATGGTTAGGCATGAAGCAGGTAAACATGCACACACGCACACATTATGGGGGGTGAAAAGAGTTTGTTCATTACCAAACACGTACATTTGGTACATTTGTGTGTAATAAAAGTAAACATGCATGACATGCTCATGCTTTGTGCAATGCCCCTGCCACACTGCAAATATAAACCTTTGTTTGCCTCTTTATCTTTTTACATCAAAACACATACATGCATATGCACATCCTCGTGATTCTTTGAACATACACAGACAAATGTATGCACACGTTTGACTGAACACTTTGGATCAGGAGGTTGGTGGTTTGTTTCCTGCACAGGCCGTTATTTAATCAAATAAATGTTTGATTCCAGCTTCAGTCTTTTTCACAGACTGTCAATGCAATATGGCTGTCACCTAAAAGTCGCTGAGTGGATGCATCAGTCAAGAGGACCCCTCATTCCACTCCCCCCTCACTTTTTTTTTTTAACTTTCTCATAATGGAGCAATGCAGGAGCAGAAGTGTTGCAGGCTGTAAACTTTACAAAGCGAGTCTTGTCTTAAAATGTCAAAGCCACAAAACCAACTTCGATGGAAATAGAAAGGCATGATCACGGCAGTGCAAGTCGTTTACGTTTGTCTGCTCAGATACTCTCAGCTCTGCTGGGCTGCTGACGGCGCTGTCAGCAGCCCAGCAGGATTGACACTCCACAGTGCAGTAGGATTTCATAACGGAGCTAGAGCCAAAGACGCCGTCTTTTTACTTTCTCTGAGTGAATGGAAATCTAATGTGTTCACATCCCAGATGATGAACAAAGACATTAAAAGGTAGGTTTTTAAGAAAAGCATGAGTCATGGGCGGAGTATGGTGTGGGGCGGCTGCTCTGCTGTGCATTCCACAAATTAATACGCGCACTAAAACGCACCTGCTAAAAGTACATGTGCGTTTGTGCACTTGTTCACTTTATACACAGTAGTGAGCTGACCCTCCAGTCCTCCATACGCATGCTAAAATGACCTTCTTGATACAAGACAGACAGCCTTTGTTAGCAACAAAAATGTTTAGATGATTACAGTTCATTGGAAATGTGTGTGGATGTAACAGCACATTATTAGGTAACATACATATACATATATACGTAGTTACTCCTCAGTACTGAGGAACTTGTACATTATATCTGAGCCGCGTGAAAACTAGAAGCAACAGTGCTGCATCTGTGTCTACCTGTCCGTCACTCTGACACTGTCTCTGTTTGTAGGGGAGGCTCTGGGAGCAATTGGTGATCCTGTGGTTCTGGACCTACTGAAAGAGTACAGTCAGGATCCTGTCATTGAGGTAGGAACATAACACTTAGCCAGTAACTACCAATAAATTCCTAGAACACTGGATCATATTCCTATTTAGACTGCATAAAGTAAACATGCAAAGGAAGACTATAATCTGGGCTGGTATTTTTTATGGAGTCATTTAAAAGGGCACAATTTAATTTTAAGCCAGCTAAACTTGTTTCTTTAGTATTTTGTATACTATGACAGTATTGATTAACCGATTAAAGGAAATAAAAACACGGCTAAGGCAGCTTTCTGTAACCAAACACTTGGTTAGTGCTGAAGGCTGATGAGAGACGGCTGGAGAGTGGTGTTCCTGAAACCAGCTTTGAGAGAGCCCAAGTATTGCAGACACCAGCATGCAAGGCATGGTAATGCTGGTCTCGCATTCGGGGACAACTTTTTGAATCTATGTTACACCTAATGTGCAAAATTGTCCTTTTCACATCCTATCAGTGCACACTCTGGAAAAGCAGGATGCAGAGGCTGCATTACAAGATGCAGTCCATTTGTCGGTTCACATCTCTGGACAAATCAGCCTGTTTTTGTCTTTTACCCAGAATTAAAATTAAAATAGAAAATGACAAATAGATTATCATTTTATCACTCAGGATAATTATCACAAAATTAAATGTTAAATAGGAAAAGGAAACTGAAAAAAGATGTTGAATTATTGAAATGACAATAGTGAACTGGCATTTTTGAAAATGTGAAGTGAAATTTAAAAGTCTATAATTGAGAAAAGAAAAGCTTAAAAGATGAAAAATGCTGAAATTGAAAACGTAAATTGAACTACTCAAACTGAAAAATGAGAGGCTTAAATTGAGTGAGCAGGTGCAATCTCAGACATCTTTTCCCTCAAATCAAACCTGTTTTGTGCTAAACTAATTAGCTCAACATGCAAGTCTGTGTCCAATAGGCAACTACACCACTTGCAGGATTAAACCACTGTGAAAGTACCTTTAGCTGCACTAACGGCCCCTAGATGCTGGCTGCAGAAAATCTTTGCCTTTCCTGTGAAAATTGATCGCCAATTGACAGTTCGCTCGCCCGCTGATCTCCTCGGCTGCTGTACTCCTACTGACTCAGAGTTCTAGAGCTTTTGTGTTTTTGAATAAACAGTAGATTGTTTCCAGAAAGAGAGCGCTACTGTTGTCATGGTTAGAGTTAAACTAACAAGACCCTCAAAGGATGCTGTAACACAAAGTTTTGGCAAGTTTAATGGTACTTGATTATGATACCTGTCCTGTTAACACACTTTAGCTAATGTAGCTAACCTGAGCCTTTGTTCTGCATATATAATGTTAGTACATTAGCATTAGGCTGCGGTCAACCAGCTAGCCTGTTAACCAGAAGGCCGATTCTGTCAGTGGTATGTGGATTCCAATTCTTTGTATTTTTGTACATAGTGAAGAGGGCATTACTTTCATCAAACACAAACTTATTCCTTAACGTTTAGCTTGTAGCTGCAGTTACTCGGTCCAGTTTTTGCTGCAGCTGTGTCAATGCCCATTCAACAATAGCTTGCTAGTCTCTTGTAATAAGTCATGTTGTAGGGTGTATGTAATGATTTTGTTTGTATCCACACCTCTCTGGCACGGTCTTAACGGTATTTATACAAGTACTGTAACTGTAATGTCACTTTTGAGTTTATTGAAAATGACAAAATGAAACCTGATAACTTTATTTAAACGCTGCTTATCATAACCAATTCTGTTTCGTGTAGTTTAAAATTACATTACGATAATAAGGTTGTAAGATACAGTTACTATTCAACTACTAAGTCTGTCTACTACTAAGACTGACCAGTGTTTTCAGTAGGCTAGTCCTCAGTCCGACAGAGTGGGGGTTGTTTGCAGATTGTCAAAGGCAACACTCTGCACTCCCTGCTACAGCCATCTTTAGAAACCGTCCATCGGCTGGACATGGGGATGGCACTGGACACACACTCCAAAGGTGAAGCACTGTTTGCGGCGGAAGCCATGCCATGGTTGTCTTTATCGATAACATCCAGTGTCTGTCTTAATAAAGCAGCAATAGCCAATATGCCATTCTTCAAAACTTTTAGGCTCTGTGGTCAGACTCTCCCCCTGGTGTCCAAACAGCAACTCCTCTCCCAGACAGCTGCAGGACCCACCCACTACTCTTCAGGCCACGCCTCCTAATTTACATACCGCTTGAGAAACAAAAAATGCCAAATGAAAAAGTGAAGGGGGAAGGAGAAAAATGAGGAAAAAATACAAAAAGACAACTTTGCTCCTTTTTTTTTTTTTTTTCAATATATAAATAAATTTCACCTAACATTTTCAGTTGCCATTTCAATTTCCCATTTCCTTTTTCCGTTCACTAAAATGAAAACTGCTTTCTTTTTTTCTTTACGACATTGTAGCTACATGAACATATTTACAGAAAAGCCCTCAGCAACACTCGGATAGTGGCCACACCGAAAATTTCATGCACAGACATGTCACTGTACATAGTGACAGAATCTGTGAGTGTGTGGCTAATGTCAAGCATTTTTAATCTGTGAGGATTCTCTTTTGAACAGCAGGGGTGCAATGTGGTGCTGCTAGGAGTGAGTTCTGGGTAACTGCCTCTGGGACCAGAATAACATAGCCAGATCGCTTAGTTGGAGGTCCTCTTAACCAATCAAGAGTTTGATTTTGTAATGCGGCCAAGTCATATACATTAATTAGCATCTTAACAGCTCAGCTGGCGAAACTGCACATGATAAACTTTCAACTCTTAAAACCTCGTAAGACTGGTAAGCAAGCTTTAATCAAAGCTGCAAAGAGCATTTACAGGTTCCAAGCACAACATGTGACATTCATGCATTAAACAAATTTTCAGGCACCAGTATCATGTGTGAACAGAGTTTATAAGTAACAGTAAAGAGAGCGTGGAGGATGATGCATAACAAAGTTCCCAGACCACATTCAAACCATAGATCTTGCGATGTATGGTTGGTGCCTTACCCCCTAGACTACCAGGGCTCACCCAGAACTGGGTCTCTTTTGTTTTCATAGGCTGAGTGATAAATACAATGGTCTATGAGAAGTAATGCAGTGAAAAGTTTGAATGCTCACCAAAATTTGAAATGTAAAGATAAAACTCTAAAATAATTCACACTTGATTGTTGCCAACACAGAAGTTTTCTCTGATATTTTCATAAAGTTTGATCAAACATTTGGCAAGTTAGGACATGTTGTTCATACAGAATATATTACACAAACAATTATTGTCACTGTGCCCTCCATTTCGGGCATATCTCGAAACTTGTTACACCATTTCATCTCAAGAATCTGACCAATAAATGAATCAATATTGGTAGCATCATCTACTTGGATATGATTGTAGATCATGTCCAGTGAATTTCAGAGAAAACTTCCAGTCAGTTATGAGATCTAATCTTTTTGAGCTTTTATTGCCAAGTGACCCTAGAATTTACAGCATGTTCACTTCAGAACTACCCTGTTAACATGTACAGAGTATGGGTATGGTAACTCCAAGCAAACTTGATTAATTGGAGTTTATGTAAAATGGTCTACATAATCAGGACCTAAAATATGAATTGCAGGAAACCAGAGCAGCATATGATAATACATAATATATAATAAATATGTAGATATGTGATACATAATCATGTTTAAACCACAGGTCCAATGTGAGCTGAAAGACTTAAACTTTCTTAGTCATTATTTCTTGCTTTTGGGCTTCAGTTATGCGTTATGAAATGCGTCTCTCCCCCCACGCAATGCACACTTTCTTTTTACTCTTGCTTCACCTGGAAACGTTATATTATTGAAAGCTATGCTCGTAAAATAGCTCATCAACTTCCCAGTGAAAACAATGTTAGTGCAACAAAGAAGATATTTTTGTTCCATATAAAGCTGTTGCCTCTATCTGTACAGTTTTGTGATCTGTCTTTAAATAAGAAAAATTATGTCCACAGACACAACTCTGAGTGACAGATAAATGAAGGTCAATTCTCACAATTAGTTAATTATCACATAAAATATGATGAAGTATTAATATGTCAAACATGAATAGATCAAGATATTTACAGTTAGGTCCATAGGTATTTGGACAGTGACACAATTTTCCTAACTGTGCCTCTGTACTCCACCACAATGGATCTGAAACAAAGCCATCAAGATGTGATTGAAGTGTAGACTTTCAGCTTTAATTCAAGGAGTTTAACAAAAATATCACATGAAATGTTTAGAAATTACAGCCATTTTTATACATAGCCCCTCTCTTTCAGGGGCTCAAAAGTAATCGGATAGACTAACCTAATTATAAATATAAGGATTTTTTTAATACTTGGATGAAGATCCTTTGCAGTCAGTGACTGCCTGAAGTCTGGAACCCATGGACATCACCAAATGCTGAGTTTCTTACCTTGAGGTGCTTTGCCAGATGTATGAATGGCAGATGGATGGATAGATAGTTACACCATTGGTCAGCCAAATGCTGCGTGACTGGGTGCTGACATTACACTTTTGGTCAACTGGCAGTGTTGGAGTTTCCCTATTGGGTGATGTGCTTTCGAAATTGCAAACTTAGAGCCGTTGTCGCTAGATTTACTGACTTTTCGCACCCTTTTAGCAAGTTTTATTCATAAGAGCACCTAGCGACAAAGATTAATGACTTTCTGGGCAAACCTTAGGTACTTTATGTAGAAGAGAGTCACCAGTATTTCCCAGCATGTGCGAGGTCGGGCTTTCCCTCTGCAGGCACCAATCTCTATGCGTTTTATTCAACTGACCACATGGCAGCTGACACAGAGCTTCTAACATTCATTCTGACTGATCATTTTACAATTAAATGTAGTCAAAATCACAGCACAACCTGTGTGTAACTTACGTGTCTGGTGATTTTGTCAGACGACATTGTGGTTATTAAATCAAGATTTTAGCAGTTCAGAGCAGCAGCTTGGAAATGGCTTGGAAGTTACCGCTGGTTAACATGTTGTCTTAATGGGCCACGTTATAGTCTCTATTTCATACTTGTTCCTTTGTCTGACAACAGAAACAGAAAAACATGTAAATGAGAAAAGCTTTATCGGGAAGTCATTTGTGTTAAATAACTGTATATGTGAGCACAGAGAGTAGGAGAGAAGCAAACAGATAAAGGGCGGTCCAGCCATAGACTAGGTTTTGACCTAGTCACGTTTGTGGGACTTTCTACCCTCAGTTTTGTCTTCAGGAAGTGAACAACAGGCTCAGTTGGGTTGAGGTCAGGTGACTGACTTGGCCATTGAAGAATATTCCATTTCTTTGCCTTGAGAAGCTCTTGGGTTGCTTTCGCAGTATGTTTTGGGTCATTATCCATCTGTACTGTGAAGCACCATCAGTTTTGCAGCATTTGGCTGAATCTGAGCAGATAGTAAAGAACTTTACACTGCAGAGTTCATCCTGCTACTTGTATCAGTCACATCATCAATAAACACCAGTGAATTCCGCGATCATCAACTTTAGTCGACTTCTGTGGTGTTCCAGGCCTTTTGGTGTTGCTGAGCTCACCAGTACATTCCTTCTTTTTAAGAATCTACCAAATTGTTGATTAGGCCACTCCTAAAGTTTCTGCCATCTCTTTGATAGGTTTGTTTTGTTTTTTCAGCCTAATGACGGCCTCCTTCATTTACATCAACACCTCTTTGGACCGCATATGGAGAGTTCCCATGAACAACGACCAAATGCAAATTCAACACTTGGAATCAGCTCCAGACTTTTTATCTGCTTCATTTGTCATCTAATAAGGAGGGAACAGGCCACACCTGACCATGAAACTGATTGTCAGTCAATTGTCCAATTACTTTTGAGCCTCTGAAAATGAGGGGCTATGTATAAGAATGGCTCTAATTTCTAAATCATTAATGTGATATTTCTGTTAAACCCCTTGAATTAAAGCTGAAAGTCTAAACACAATCACATTTTGATGGCTTCGTTTCAAATCAATTGTGGTGGTTTACAGAGGCAAAGTTAAGAAAATTGTGTCACTGTTAAAATACTTATGTTCCTAACTGTATATCAATTTTCAAGTGGGTTCAACACATTCTGAACCAGACCACAGCAAAAACAGCAGAGGGATGCGTGAGTCACTCCAGTTACCTCCAGAGTCCAGGGGTTTTTGACATAATAGTAGACCACCTGCTGTGAGCGCTGGTAGCCGTGGCACTGCTGCTGTGCTCATGCATTGCAACACATAGTTGTTCGTTAATCAGGTTACTGGGGTTTGAAAAACAACTACCACTCCTCGCAGGAGGGGAGACCGAATACAGTCGGTCACCAAACAAACTTCATTTTCAGATACTGTGTTGAAAAACTAAGCACATACAGCAGATTATTCTGTACAGGCATTTCCAGCAGTGTTTTAAAACAAACTATATTTGTTTTATGGGTGGTATACTGTACTTAGACTGGGTAACATGGTTGAGATCAATATGACAACATTAATCGGAATATGTAGGTATGTACCATTACATGGTAAGTATGTGCAAAATCTTGTAAAATAATCAAATTGATTTACAGTGCATGAACCATGTGCCACTGTTATGCTTAACATCAGAAAAAAAACACTGTGTAAAACAGTACATATTTCATAATTTAGTTGTTTGTTACAATTTAATTTTAATTTATTGATTTTGGTAGCAGAAGCATATAAAGTGATAACTTGACCTAACTCATATCATCACAGTAAACTTCAAGTGACAGTTATAAGATGATATTGAATTACTATTAATTCCTGCTGTATACTATACTAAATAAATTTTGGAATTATTGTGTTTAATTTATTATTGTTACTTTTCATGCATAGTCACAGAATGTTTGGTCATTAAAACTGGTTTAAAGTCATTGAAAAGACATGGAAGTCCACCAGCCAAAATGTGTAGGAACCCTAATGATAATAGTAATATGCATAATTCCAAGATGTTTCCTACACCTTTGCTGTTTAGAACCCTAATTAAAATCACAGCTTATATATGATTTCTCCTGAAATCACAATTTTGATTTAAAAACAGTTCAGAATATTGCTGTACCAATATATAACCAAAAGTATATCATCTCACACATTCCTACCATCCCTCAACAAACACTATTTGTGTTTCTCTCCTCCATTGGGTTGTGTTGTAACTTTGCTTGAGTCTTGAGTCCCCCATGACAACAAAGACTCATGTCTGAAAGTTGAATACGAAATGACATATGTGGCGTGAAACCTGTTGTAAATGTCATGTCCCCCTCCCTCCCTGCAGGTTGCAGAAACGTGTCAGTTGGCTGTTCGTCGGTTGGAGTGGCTGCAGAGTGGAGGAGAGAAACAGTTGGAAGATGGAAGTACAGATAAGAACCCCTACTGCTCTGTAGATCCGGCCCCTCCAGCAGTGAGCAAGAGTGTGTCAGAGCTGCGCTCCATCCTGTTGGATGAGAGTCTGCCACTCTTTGAACGCTACCGCGCTATGTTTGCCCTGCGTAACCTGGGCAATGAGGAGGCTGTCCTGGCACTGGGAGATGGTAGGATAAAACACTGTGGCTTTCTGTTTCATCTGTGTATCACTGCAGTCAGTATTCAACACTACACAAGTGTAACTTAAGACCTGATAACATTTGGTCATTTTCAGGTTTTGACCTCAGTTTTAAGCGTTCTCTGTGAATTGAAACATCTGTATAATCATCAACCTTTGAAACTGTTTTAGTGTGAAATGGAAAAAAAAAAACAAGGCTGGTCGTCTTTGCTGAGAAGGTAGCACAGCATTTTAGAGAGATTTAATTTTTTTTTTTCACACAACATTGACAATTAATCCCATCATACTCTGCGTTATGGTCCTGGGTCATGTGTGGGTCGCACAAATCACAGCATGTCAATGTACTCCCCAAAATAAATACATTTTACTTTATAACCATGCATGTGTTCAGCCTACGATTCACAAGTGGAATGAGCATGTAAAAAATTTTGTCATGATTAATTTTGTCTTGAAGTTTTCACCTGAAATTGTGAAAATTGTGGGGGTGTCTTTGTGCAGTTCATAATTCAGTAGGAAGCAGATAACAAAAGTATGAATTAAGTTTAGCGCTAGACTGATAAATTGGGTAGACGATATATTAGCCGGTATTAGCTTACTGCAGATACATCGCAGCGGTGTGCGTGTCGGCCACTGAGTAACAAGGAAATGCAGTACAGAAATGTCAAACGAGGCTTGCGGCCATTTAGAAACATCAGTCTGTGATGTAGTTTGTCCACCAGAGAGCACTTACAAGATAATTTTTACACTGAAATCTCCCACTCAATATGTATCATCAAAAAAAAAAAAAGATTAAAAAAAATCCAAGGGATTTGTATGTAGTTATCAGATTTTTTTAAAACTCTCAAATATCGATATCTGTATCGGTTTCAGTCGAATGCAGTATGGCTCAGTCTATGATTAGGTTTTAGGCACTGATGTGTCTCAGATTGAACAAGGGGCCCTATTGAATCGATGTTTTGCGTCATGATTCCAAGGGAATGCATGACAATGATATCGCATCACCAACAGAAGTCTGATGTAGGCGAGGTAATGACCAAACGATGACCACATATTGACTGAAGATACCTGCTGCTTTTTTAGTTTCTTCGTAAATGTTTTTAGCCATTTTGATCTATGCATCCATTTTCATGCATGCTAGTAGGCTATCCGAGTTATATAGTTTGTGTCATTTATGGGAGATGATGTTTATATTTCCCATAAGTAACCTGGTAATTCATTTACATTCAATACATAATGCCTAGTCTACCTGTGACATTGTTGTCCCCAGGCCTGCAGTGCTCGAGTGCTCTGTTCCGTCATGAGATCGGGTATGTCCTGGGTCAGATACAGCATCCGGCAGCAGTCCCAGCCCTGTGTGCAGCTCTGGAGCATTGCGGTGAGAACCCCATGGTCCGGCATGAGGCGGCAGAGGCTCTTGGCTCGATCGGGAAAGAAGACTGTCTGGCTGTGCTGCAGCGTTATCGTGGAGACAGAGAACGTGTTGTCAAGGAGAGTTGTGTGGTTGCTCTGGATATGCTGGAGTATGAAAACAGTGACCAGTTCCAGTATGCAGATGAACTGGTCAGGTTACAGGGTTAAAGGTCAATGCAACGACTACTGTTGCTTTCACTCAAATCTTTTTTTTTTTTTTAAACTTTTTCTCTCTGTACTATTTTAATACCTTATACAGCAGAGACACCTGGACAACTCAATGCTATGTCTATAAAACTACTGGATTCTCTGGGATGAAGCTTAACAGTATGAAGACACACTGCACATAAAATCAAAAATGAAACTGTAAAAGCTCCAACAAACCAGTCGGGAGTTGGCGGGCTGCAAGAGCGAGCTCCTAGCTGTGTGGTGCATGGATGTTGCTGCGTAGAGGGACAAGGAAGAGCAGAGTCCTCTGTGTTATTTCCCCCTCCAAAATACCACTGCTTTCACATGCAGCAAATTGCTGCAATAGTGGGGGTTTCTTGTTGTGTTTTTTTTTTTTTCAGCAGTATATTTAATACATGCCATATTTGCAGTTTGTGTTTTTCTGTTGTGTGTAAGTGGTCAAGGCTGATGTCACAGCTCACCTGGAAGCGTTTTTTATTCTTTTCCTCTAGACAATATACTTCTTTTCTGCTGGAGGTTAAGGCCTGACAGACTGAAGTGATGATTTAGGGCTTTTCCTCTGAAATGTTTCTTTGTTCTTTCTGATGTTTTGTTATTTTTTTTGTCTGTTTGTTTGGAGCCATACACGATCCTACAGTCCAATTAGAATGGTTACGAGACAGTGCACTGGTTCTGAATTGGATGTGATCCAGGCTGCACAATAGTGTGATCAGGCCTGATGTCAGCTCATTCTGCTGTAACTAATTAAGACAAGCCAAAGATCCATCTGCTTCTCTGTTGTGGATTTACAGTATGTTGGGAGATACATAGCCGCCATTGTAGGAAGAGTTCATTCCAAACTCTACTCTGCTACAGAGATTAGCGGTGTCAAATTGTAGTCGGACCTCAATCTCTCAATGCTCCTCTGGCTGCTTTGTGACTAGACTACTGTGAAACACAGGTTGTAACTTTAATTTTTGTCTTTCATCATTTACAGCCAGGTGTGTACTGTTTGTAAATTAAAATTGTGCTGTTAACATTTATGTTGTTGTCTTTGATCTCAGTTTCACATCAGGTCTTTTCATCCTTTGCACATCTGCAAACTGATGTTTCTCTGCTTTGGGATTATGTTGTTGTCACAGTTAATGTTTCGGTACATATACTTTGAGACAAGTGACACATTAAAGGAAGAACCTGAATAAATGGGTGGAGAATCATAACAGAATACAAATGCTTCACCACAGCACATGGGGGCTCACTGAATGGTTTGAGAAGTATGAAAATGATCTGAAACATATTCTATGGCCATCTTGGTCTCCAAACCTCAATGGAATTGAACACCAGTGGAAGAATTTGGAGTCATGTGTTAGACAGCACTTTCAATCACTACCAGTGGAGAGATGTATATGCTGCTGCAGTGATGTGAGGTCTTTCTATGAATGATTGGATTTTTCTGCTTCATGAAAACGTTGGAATCTGTGGTAGCTGTCTGAATCCAAGCCCACCACAGTCTCTGTTCTCCATTTATCAGATGAACTTCACTCTCCTTTAACACCTGTGTGGTACATAAGTCACCCTCTATCATCCTCTTGTCAGCCGGGCAATATATCATAAACCCGCCAGCTGTAAATGTTATGTCATCTGTCCTGGGAAGGGTTGACCTTCTGTGTGTCCATATGATGCTAATGTTATCATTTGTTCCTATTCAACTTAATGCGAGCTTTCGTTATATAGGGTCACCCAATACACAAAAACTTCAGCATAATCTTTATAAGGCTGAACGGGCTCTGGGCTGAGGTATTGACAGCATTGAGGAAAAATACAGTAACTAAAGAAAACCGTGACATTTATGTTTTGACAAGTCAGTGTGTAGCATTATTTAGTGGAGTCAATGCAAATTATGTGGTTCACACAATGATTGCAATTTATAAAACCTCTTACAATGGACACATGAGGTTGTCAAATTACTATGACCATTTTTCTCGTAGATAATACAGGAGGAATGTATGCCCCACTTTGTTGAAACCAGGCCTGTCTCATTCCATGGTGCATGTAACTTTTCCCAGTTTCAGCATCTTCACAACTCACTTCTAATCCGTGAATGGAGGATTTTTAATGTATCGAAGCCACTGCAACGGTTTCGGGTTTTTCAGCCTGCTCTGGTGCACTGAATTTGGTCGGGAATTTTTTTATTCATCTCGAAATATCCACGTTTAATTCCCACCAAACTGCCAAATATCAAGACCTGAGAGCACTTGGTGCTGGTTCCATGATATAAAACCTCATCTTTCATGTGTTTCATTTGCATAAGACTGGTTAACGTTTAAAGGCTATGTGGTCAAATGAAGGATTTCCGTAAGAACTGCCTATATTGCAATTCACAACGCCGGGGGGGGGGCTTCCAGTGCCCTCGCGAACCTAGCACCCATCTGTTACAGTAACGATGGCAACAGGTGAAGTTTGGTTTCTACGCTGCCACTCTGGCTCCGTGACACCGTTAATGCTAGTATCAGCCGTTAATGCTAGCTAACCACACGTCGGGGACGACGTTGGCCGTCTTGAAGCCACCGTCAGTCACTGACAGTCAGTGCGTGAGAAGATAAAAGTTCAGAAACAAGTGAAACAAACGAAGCTGAGGAACAATGGACTCCGCGGATGGAAACCAAGACAGCAGTCAGTTGCGACTGCAGTCCGCTGCCGCGTTCAAGGCTTTCCTGTTGAAAAAGAGTGCGAAGAGCAACCTGAGCCTGTAAGTACCGTGTGTGTGATAAGTGTTATGGTGTTAGTCCACGGCCGCAGTGTCACGCAGGCTAGCTTGCCCGCTTGGTCAAGGTGCAGTCTGTGATCCTCATGGAAACCATCGAGTAGCCCAATAGCAATATTCAGAGCGCGAAATCAGAAGCTGCTGAACAAATAACCCAAGCCGCCTCCCTGTTGAAAACGGACTAATTCTCACATTTGAGAAACATCAGCAAATAGTTGTAATTTAATCATTTCGTTTAAATTGGTTATTTTCTGACGAGTCAACAGCACCGCACTGTCCCAGGTTTTTTTCAGCAAATCTATCCTGATAAATTGGGACTCCTGCTGCTGATACCGCACAAACTGATGATCGTTACCGGTAAATCAGTTCCGGTGATTTTGCGCAATAAGGTCGGTATGAACCAACAGTCTCACTAGGATGGAAACGGAAATGGTAATGTAACTGAGTGACAGCCTGTGTACTTCTGCGGACACTGGATTATATCTTAATTGGTGTGTAGACTTTTTATTACTCCCTTAATAAGTTTCATTGGGGCTGGCCTACAGCCATCAGAACATGTGCCCACAAAATACCACTTTCTAGGCACTGTGCCTGTGTTTTGTACATTGGTAATGTGCTTATATGTGTTAATATCATCTCTGGGTGGTCATTCTCTACAATGACCAACGGCTGGTCCGACGCTCAGGAATCCGTCACTGAGGTTTTTTCTTTAACGTTTCAGCTATGACCACCTCTCCCGGTTGCTAATCAAAGTGATGGATGAGCATCCACAGGATGTGGTGGATGTGATTGAGGATTTAAGCCGTGATGTGAAGCGGGGTTTATTCGAAGACAAGGAAAGCACCCTACGAGACCTTCCACAGACTACAGCTGCTGAGCTGTTGGCTGAACAGCAACGGCTGCTGTTTTCTCGGCCAGAAGAAACTGACCAGGAGGATGAACTGGTATTGGCTACATACAAATAAATTGTATATTTTGTTTTGGTGATTTGAAGAGGAAAAGGCATCTGGCTGAAAAGTGAAATGCTTTTTTTAATGACGCCAGGTTACATATCACTGTTATTTAACAGCATTTTATTGACAAACAAAAGGCAAAAATCCATCACTTTTGCACACTTTATTAACAATGTTTCGATCCTGAAACCTTCATCAGGCAAAATTCATCAAAACAGCCTAACATAAAGTTTCATATATACGAATTAACAATGGGGTCATTAGACTTTATATCTCATCTGGCCTGGCCCTGCTTTACTAACTTTAATGTAGGTTTAAACGTAAATGTGCAGTCCATCTGTATAATTAAAATGTAATCAAATATAATACGTCAGTATTTTTGACTGCACTTTTTGACTTTTCAACAAGAAATGTTAATAACAGTAGCTTCATACGGAGTCTCTGACTCATGACTACTCGGGCTTGTGCCCCTAAAACCGCAATCCGTCCATGGCTGCTTCTGTTTAAACAACATTTAACACTTAAGATGTTTGACTTCTTTAGTTAAATGAAATACTTTTTAAAACATTTATATCTCTCAAATTAAGGTATCAGTACCAAAACTCAGGTAACTGAAACCCTTTTAATTATAACCTTTTTGAGCGTGGAAGTTCATTCTCGTCGCTGACCTTTGACCTCTTCCCAGTGGATGCTGTGAGTGGTTTCGGTCTGGTCTCCACGAACACCCGATGTTGTATATTTCCAGTGTTTTTGTCTTCTGTCCAGGGTGTACCAGCAGACATCCTATAAAACAATAACACATGGAAAAATAACCATTATAATGTTAACTACTTTTGCCTATAGAAAACAAAATCTTGTGGGTACAGCTCATATATTATATAGAGCTGATGTGACACTGTTTCCTCTGTTACATCAGGTGGAAACACCTCTTCCTAATGTGGGTGAGATTGGCTTCTACCTGGAGCAAGCTGGCGTGGGCCTGGGCAGAGAGGAGATGCAGAGGGTCTTTCTTGCACTCAAGCAGCTTGTTGAGTCACAGGCGCTGCTGCGCTGCCGACTGTGGGGCAAGATTCTGGGAACAGAGAGCAGCTATATTGTTGCTGAAGCTGATTACAGAGAGGGAGAGGACGAGGAAGAGCAAATCAATGACGAAGCAGCTGAGGAAGATGAGAGAGAGGCTGAGACTCAGGATAGCGAGGAGAATGAGGTGAGGAAGTGGTCAATCAATGTAACAGATAATCTTCAGATAATCTTCTGACCTGCTCCTGTTTATATTAGCTGTTAATGCAAACTCAACACTTTCTCCATGTTTTCTCTATGTTTACCTATTTACCTATTGATAAATTCCATGTAATATTAATTTCCACTGCAAGAATTCCATCAGTACAACAGCCACTCTGCTACTCCCACTTGCTGATTTTAAGAAAAAAACTGTTCTCATTCACTGATTAATTTCAATCGCATCTACTTTGCCGTTTTTTGTATCGCTCTTAGTCTACCGTCAATGAAACCAACTACTTCCTGTGGGTGTTTCAGCCTACAAAAAAGCCTACCATCAGCTCACCAGAAATAATGCTCCCTTTTCCCCCCTGGCGCTCATCCAGGCTCTTGTCATTCCTGCCAGCTCCCTCCTCTTCCTTTGTCTGCTGCCAAACCTCTGCAGCTAGTATAGAATCCTGCTTCCCGCCTCATGATCAATCTCCCAAAGTTTCCTCACACCACTCCTGTTCTCTGGTCACCATACTGGCTAAAACAGCCTCAGTTTTTCGCGGGCTGGATTCACAGCATGTTGGAAACTTTCCTTTGATATTCTGGTCCGTGTCGACATGGTTGCATCACATCATTTCTGCAGATTTGTCAACTTCACTTCCGTGCTTCCAATCTCCTGTTCTACCACATCCCAAAGGTGTTGGATCCAGATCTGGTGACTGGGGGGGGCACTGAAGTCCACTGAACTCATTCACAAAACCAGTTTGAGACGACTTTTGCTTTGTGACATGGACTATCATGTAGCTATTAGAAGATGGTAAACTGTGGCTGTAAAAGGAAGCACATGGTCAGGGACGATACTCAGACAGGCTGTGGCATTCAGACCATGATTGATTGGTATTAAGGAGCCCACAGTGAGCCAACACCATTACACCACCACCACCTGGCTGGACTTTTGACACAAGGCAGGTTGGGTTCTTGGATTCATGCTGTTGATGGCAAATCCTGACCCTACCATCTGCTGCTTCAGCAGAAATCTAGATTCATCAGACCAGGCTATGTTTTCCAGTCTTCAACTGTCCAGTTTTAATGAGCCTGTGCCCACTGCAGCCTCAGATTTCTCAGAAACACTCAAACCAGCCCGTCTGGCAACAACAGTCCTTCCACGGTCAAAGTCACTGAGATCATATTTTTTCCCCATTCTGATCTCTGATGTGAACATTAACTGAAGCTCCTGACCTGTATCTGTATGATTTTATGCACCGCACTGCTGCCACATGATTGGTTGATTGGATAACTGCATGAATAAGCAGGTGTACAGGTGTTCCTAGTAAAGTGCTCAGTGAGTGTAAGTTTCAATTTAATGAAGCTTCACCCTAGTCCTTCTAGGAAAACATCAAGTCTTTTACTCCTTATGTCTCTTGATGATTTAAAAACATTATGGAATGGAAACATTTTTGAAACGGAAATGACCTCTACCATCAACTCTATGAGGAAAGATACAGTATTTGTCTGGAAATGGTGGGCTTACTGTAGAGTTCTGTGTTCATTTCTGGGACCTCACTGAAGAATCGTTAGTTGAAATGTACAAAGAGTGCATAAATGATGGAGAACTGCGTTCCATGAAACAAAGTTATTGCATTAATTCTAAAACCTGTTCTTATCCTGGACAACTGGAAACCTGTTATGTTGTTAAATTTAGATTACAAATTACTTTCTTTAGTTTAAGATTTTTTAAATACTATAATTAATGAGTCCCAAACTGTATTTATGTCAATGAGGCATATCACCGTAATATTAGACTTGTTCTTGACCTTTTGGATTATGCTGACTGGGTTGATTCTGAGGGTTTCATTCTCTTCCTATTCCCAACTTTTCAACACAGTGCAGCACCATTTTATTTTTAAGAATGGACAAATTTTTGGTTTTGGAGATGTCTTTATCAATATCATTAGGGTGTTTTACAAAGACATAAATATTTCTGCGACTTACATACCACAACTGTCAAAGGATAAGTAGTATAGCTAATGGATGGATGGATGGATTTTACATCCTTACTCATCACCCGCATTTGCATTTGCATTTGCATTTGCTTGCATTTGCAAAATTGTGCGATTTCCCTTTTTTTATTCCTTATATGTTTACGAATTACTTTCTCTGCATGTTGTTCCGTTAAAAGCTCAAAGAATTAAAAATATTTGGAGAGGAAATTAAAATATTTGTTAAAAAACACAGAATACTATTGAACCATTATAAATTTGTTTTCTGAAGTTTTTGGATTAAGATTAAATGTCACAAAATGAGAAGTTCTGTGTCTACAAATCTTAATCTAGAATTTGTGATATTCCAAAATCTAACATTTGTGATTCAAATTTTTGACAATAAGCCTCCATCTTTGTTATAATTAAAAAAGATGGAGGGACTGTCTGGCGTTGTTTGTCAATCCTTATCTTTAGCAGTGGATGATTTTACTATCAAATTAATCTTGGAAAAACAAGCATCAGCATTTAGAAAAACTGGAAAGAGATCTGAAGGGAGAATTGAGTTGCTAGGCTTTAAGGATTCCATTAGTACATTCAGAATTATTGTTAAATAATAATTATTATTATTATTAAATTGTAAGTTCTTATTGTATTCGTTTTTTTATGCCCCACACTAGTTATGTTTCCTATTGTTATCTTGTGACATCTAAGCATGTAAATTACCTGTCAAACTGTCTAAATATCACCAGCAAGCACTATTGACATGGACGTTATGTTTTGTATACAGCTTTAGTCCTCATTACGGAAAATTCTGAATAATGAATTTATGTTGTCTGAAAACAAATCCATATTGTTCATAAAGTTGGCACCTTCATGGTATCAATTTCGTATCTGATTTGTTCAGTGATAATGGATATTTTTATACCTACAACAATTTCATGATGACTTATAACTTGTCACCTGTCATATTGAGAAATTGTTTCTGTTTTCAAAGCTTTTTTTTATGTCTATCCTGCTTAATGGAAGGGAAGAGAGAAGTTCTTTTGGGATCGGTTAATGGAGGATGTTAATTGAAACAAAACTTGGTTATTACCATATAAATTTGGTTAATTCAATAAGGCTCAAAAAATATATTTAAAAATCCTACAGCGTCACAAAAAGAAATCCTGTTTTTGTGTCTTACTTCACTGATGTTTTAACATTAACTGTACTTTTTGAAAAAATTAAACTGAATCATTCACTAATCTCTTTCTCGACTGTAACCTTATCACGAAATTTTGGGGAAATTTTCAGCTGTCATTTCCAACATCATAAACAATTTTTTTTTCTTTCTGTTAAAGACACATTTCATTCTAAATGTGATGATTTTAATTGGAGCATTTTTATCTTCTCCTTAATGATGTAACATACTGTATTTTGTAAACTCTAAAATTTCATAAAAACAAAAAAGAGTATATGCACAATTAAATATTTTAATTACAGTTCTTAAAATACTTACAATTTAATTGGCTTTTATTGTAATTATTGTACATTGTTTTCCCTATTTATTGTCCTTGTCCTTTCTTTTTTGTATTTCCTTTCATAATATTTGATTATATCTTCTGTTTACAATGTTTAACACTTTTGATAGTGATGAAATGGAATTTTATTTTGATGAATTAAGTCTTTTGAAGTTAAAAAAAAAAAAAAAATTAAACCTTCTGGGGTGAGTCCCTCAATCTTTTCCCGGTCTAGAAGGGAAATGATTTGTCTGAGTCATTTTTCTGCTCTTGTGGTGGCTTTATTTTCAGATGGATCCACAGCCTCAGTCGACCTATAAACCCCCTGCAGTGGTGCCAAAGGAGGCCATAGGAACAGGTGCTAACAAGTTTGTTTACTATGTGTGCAAAGAGCCTGGTCTTCCTTGGGTAAAGCTCCCTTCAGTCAGTCCTGTACAGATCACTATTGCTCGCCAGATCCGTAAATTCTTCACTGGGAGGCTGGACGCACCAGTTAAGAGCTACCCGCCTTTTCCTGGGAATGAAGCCAACTATCTGAGAGCGCAGATTGCTCGGATCTCTGCTGGCACACAGGTCAGCCCACAGGGCTTCTTCCAAGCTGGGGAGGAGGAAGGTGATGAGGAAGACGAGGCGACACGAGACAGCTATGAGGTGAATCCTGATTTTGAAGGGGTTCCAGTTGCTGAGATGGCTGAGTCTTTGTCCACCTGGGTGCATCATGTTCAGCACATCTTGCAGCAGGTACAAGTCTGATCAAAGCGTGTACATGGACCGTTTTCTCCATTGATGTATGCGGGTGCTTATTTAATGTGTGAATATGGACTGCTTTAGGGCCGCTGTACTTGGATGAACCTGGCTGTGAAACCAGGAGAAGACTCTAATGAGGACGGAGAGGCTGAGGAGAAGGAAGAGGAGCCGGATGAGCCTGAGCCAGAAGTCGGGCCCCCTCTGCTCACTCCCCTGTCCCAAGATGCAGGTCAGTTTTTGCTTTTGGACATTTTCCTGCCCAACCCGGAAGTGGTTCAAGGGGGTTTATTTTCAAAATACCTTTCAAATCCCAATCCTACACAGTCTGACTGTCCTGTTGCCGAAATCCAGATGGGAAAAGTCAGGAGGGTAAAAATTTTGATCTGCTCCTCCAGATTTTAAAATAGAACAACAATCCAAGGTGGGGCAGTTAGGCAGCATGCCTTTACCCTGGAAGGTGTACCGTGCTGCCGCCCAATCAATGTATGAGGCAACCCGAACTGCACACTACAGGCTGCTGTCCTTTACTCAATTCTCATCACGCAGCCAAGCATGTTGTAGCTTAAAGAAGAGGGAATGGTTAGAAATATTATACAGTTAATATAGCAAGATTTATTAGTATCATAAACATTGTATAATGACCCAGACCGGATAATCAAACTTTGAAGCTGATGTTGCTCCAAAAATCGTTTCTCCTCATTCTCCTCATCTGTCTGTTCTCTGCTGGTTTAGAGGCCAACAAGTCAGGGAACTCAGATACTAGTAAAATTATTTCCTGTGTGGTTTTCCTTTTTCCTTTTATAGTTACCGTGGTTACATGGTGATCCGAGTGGAAATTTTAAAAAAGATCAACCACCGTTAAAGTGTCAGTGTGGAAGATTTCAGTCCTGGTTGATTTGGCGACTTATTTGCTGTTACTGGTGGTAACAGCAAATAAGGTTTAATACTACAGGTCACCTACAGGTGATCTGATTTGATGCTGCACACGGCACAAGTCTGTGAACAGCAGGGCACCGTGAAGGACCTGGTTTCCTGGCTGAGAAGTTGGAGGCGTGCAGCCTGTTGCCTGCAGCTCTTCATCCAACAGCTCAGTGTGGCTGCTCCTTCCGTCCCATTTCTCCGTGCAACATTTCAAACTGATCTGCTGTCTGGAAATGACCAGAATGACCGTTGTCTCGCTTTGTAGACGCTTTTTGATGAACGATAGCAGTAAGTGCTTAACTCACTGACAAGACATTGCTTTTCCTGTCACCACTTGATCATAAAAGTCAACTAGCGTTTTGCAAGTTCAATGCTTTTAATGAGAAGCTGCAGCAGCAGAAAATGTTGGTTTGCATTAGCAATTAATACAGCTTTTTTTCCAGGAATGTTGCCACAGATACGCAGGTAATAATAAATATTGCAGTACTTTCATCAGTGGGCCATAGGCTCAGTCACCCCTCTGTTACCTCATCTGGTAATAGACAGTGACTTAACAGGCATTTATTTAAATGAAAATCTTCCAGACTGCCACTTTAACTCAGAGAGCAGTGGTAAAAGCTGTGTGTACTCAAAAGAGTGGCAGCTGTCTTCTGACTCCTTGCTGCTGTGTTGTTTCGAGACAATGGCTGCTGCAGTGTCTACTGCAAAGGACAATGTTCTTTGTAGTAAAGGTAAAAATACAGCATTATCTATCCTAAATTGTCAGGTCTGTATCGGGGAAACAAAATGGAATTATAAGTAGGGTTAGTGTGCTAAAACAATACTGCAGTAATTTACATAATCTAGTATTTAGTTTGATTGCCTTTAGTAGGGAAAGCATAATAAGCAATTTCATTTTAATGCATAATTTGCTATATTGTTATAAATGTATACAGATAAAATGATAACGGGCAGTGCAGTGGTGCAGTGGTTGGTACTGCTGCAACACTGCAAGAAGGTTCTTGGTTCAAACCAGCTGGACTGGGCCTTTCTGAGTGGAGTTTGCATGTTCTCCCTGTGCCTGCGTGGGTTTTTTCCATGTACTCCAGCTTCCTCCCAAAGTCCAAAGACTTGTAGGTTAACTGCCAACCTGTCCAGGGTGTATCCCACCTCTTGCCCAGTGAAAGTTTGGATCAACCTCTGCCCCCCCCTCTCGACAAGTAGTATAAGCAGTATAGCTAATGGATAGGATGAATGAATGAATAAATAGAACAGCGTGCAAAGAGCGTCATTTTTTAGGTTCATGAACCCATGACTTCATTGTGCCTCCACTTCTCCTTGAAGGAAGCTAAGCTTTCTTGATATTTGTGTCTCTCAGAAATATTCAACACCCCTCCCTGGAGCTCCAAGATGTCCTCCATTCTCACTTCTCAGCATGCAGTAGCTGTGCTGCGTTCTAACCTCTGGCCAGGGGCGTATGCATATAGTTGTGGAAAGTAAGTATAAACATTAGAATATTCTGATATCCTGTGTCTGATTCCTCACAGTATACTGAAGACAATGTTGCAATTTACAAACAACCATGTGTTTTCTCTTAACTTAGGAAGTTTGAGAACATATATGTTGGATGGGGTCTGAAGTATGCAGGGGAAGGGTACAGCCCACCCGCCCCCCCACTACCACAGAAAGAATATCCCAGCGGACCAGAAATCACAGAGGCCCTGGACCCTTCACTGGAGGAGGAGCAGGCCCTGAAGGAAGCTTTTGAGGAGCTGCAAGCTGCCCAGGAGGAGATGGAGGACACAGATGAAGAGGAGGAAGACGATGATTGAGAAATCATTTACAGATTTTAAAATTCTAACTTTGATCTTTCAAGTATTTGTAAATCAGTGACCAAATAAATCAGTTTACTCACTCAGCAAAATGGCTGGATATTGTGAATTCAGGTAAATACCGTTCAATATTTGAAGAGGGCAGTAGTGTAAAGATGGTGGTAATGTACCCAACTTTGTTAAAGGTACCCTGTGGTGTTTTTGACCACTAGTAGCGCTATGGACCAGTGTTTTCCATGTGGGTCGTTAGGATGCACATGCTTAGACAGATGCATGTGGGTGACATGATACACAGGTGCCAATGGTTGCATGCTATTCCACTGAAACACACCAATGTCCCAACAAAGGTAGTGTACGAGCCATAATATAACTAACTAGGTTTACAGATGGCGAATCACGTCTCATTGGGTTAATTAGCACTCAGCTCTATAAACAGGAACTATTCTTTTGTCTGGTCAGGTGCTCTGCTTGGAAGGTAAACACTTTTTCACTGCTGAGGCAATTGTTACTCATGTTACAATGTTACTGTTACTGTTTGTTTATCATTGGAAATATGTTCAAGTTTACTGGACACTACGAAGTTTCAACAGAAAAATAAATGGACTATGCGTTCATTTGGAAAATTTCTCTCAGACGCTGATTCATGGGACACGGTAACCAGCATGTCAGTTTGGGCATCCGTGGTGCAGCCCCTCAGTGGCTTAAAGCATTGGCTCAGCCTCTACAGGCAGTGAAGAAGAAGAAGACCGCTGACTGAATGATGCCGTTTTCAAAGCTTTTAGAAAAACTGGCTTTTCAAATGTTTTATGAGGAAGGAAATGCATTCAGCACATTTGGTAGACGTCATGGATACACACTATGTATCCTGGAGAGAGAAACAATGACTCTACACAGAAACTTTCTTGGTTTACAGGAAAGGCGTTTGTAATATTACAGAAAGAAATGGAAGGTGCTGTCTTAATTTCACCTCAGAAATACAAAGAACAGGTCATTGCCCTCCAGAATTACATACAAGGACCTTGATGTTTTTTTTTTTTTTTTTTTGTTTAATGGAAAAATGAAGAAAAACTCAGTCCAGAATCCACCAGGCCAGCTCGTGCAAGCTTTTCTCATCACGATGAAAAGATTTTGGTATTGCACTGATAAACATATGTCAGATACGGCATATCAATGCATGGGACTTCACCCTTTGTAGTATGTAGAGTGAGATAGCTATAGTCAGAGAGAAAGAGAGTGACAACAAGTTCTCAAAGTAAATTTATCAACTGCAGCCGTTTCACAAGAATTGTGTAGGAGCAAAAAGCCACATCTGAAATTAATTGTTGTTGAAGTGTTTTCACAAATGAAGTTATAAGAACTGTGCATTTGACCCTTTTTGTTGTGAAGAAATTTAGAGAATTTACACAATTCCTAAAATCCTGAAGCAGGAGAGAAAATATTGCTGTGTAGGTTATGTAGTAGTTTTAAATGTATCTGTTGAGCCTTTCTGAGTTTACAGAATTTATATCGTAATGAAGTTTTATTCCAATGACAGATAAAACATTGTGTGGATTATAAAAGACAAAGAGAATCAACAATATTTCAACCAATTAATTCTGAATGTACTTGGGATATCCTCCAAGCGTTGCATCACTATGGTGGCTGTTACGCGAGCATCATACGTCATCAAAAGTTGACGGAAGAAGGCCGGTCACATGCCGTAGAAAGCTCCAGGTGAACATGGCTACCTGCACGAAGATGCTCGGCGCTGTTAGACAGCTGCACAGAAACTCGGCTCTTTTAAAACTAAACTGGCCCAGGAGGAGTCGAGCCCCCCTGAGCGATGCTTCAGCCCTGAGCCGGCTAAAGCCCCCACGGTTCTACACCAGCACCGGGACCCCACAGAGGACAAGCGCCAGCCGCTGCTCTAACATTCCCGTCAGCACAGCAATGACAGCCGGCTCCAGGCTGACCGCCAGACCTCTCCGGTGGATGCGGGCCGGTGCCGTGCTCCGTGATCAAAGCGATCTTCTGACACCGACATGTCGACCCTACACGATTCAGGACAGGATGTTCGGCAACCGGGCCAGCGGGGCGGGCTTCTCCGGGGAGGACGGCGAGGACAGTGCAGGCTCTGGCGGAGAGGAGTCTGGAGGAGATGGGGGAGTGCCGTACAGCGGACCTCAGATGACGGCTCTCACCCCCATGATGGTCCCGGAGGTGTTTCCTAATGTGCCGCTGATCGCTGTAAGCAGGAACCCGGTGTTCCCCCGCTTCATCAAGATCATCGAGGTGAGGTGAAGACCCACAGCAACACTGGTCTTACTACCTGGAGTTAGAACTCTAGGATGCAGAGCAGTGCTCGAGTTGGGGTGCTCGGCTCCCCCAGATGTGACTTGAGCTGCCCTAGAGGGGCAACAAAGTACAATGCTACAGTGAATGATAAAATGAGTCATAACTGTGATGTATTGTCATTGGTTATTTTAAATCCAAGTGTAACAGTAGCAGTAATTCAGGCTTAATGGTGGGCCTTGCATTCTCTGTTGCAAGACATTACAGACAGCAGATGAAATATGGCTGTGTATTAGGAAGACCTCAATCCTTCGGTAACACAGACCTCTTCTATCTGGCTCGTTGTAACAGTCTTCTGCCGATGTTAAACATCTGTCGCCACATCATCTGCCTCACGGATAACTGATTGGTTAGTGTACTAAGCGTACTAACTCCATCAGGTGCTTTATTGAATCAAGACAGTAGAAATTCCCCAAAACTGCTGTGGGGTCATTTCCCAGACCATCAGGGGAATTGGCCAGAAAGCTCCCTCCCCGTAGAAAACCCAGACGGGGAATACGTACTAAACATTAGGTACCTGCGGCCAATTTGACCAAAGCTCTAAGGAATGTGTGTGATGTGTCTGCCTCTTTTCCTGTCAGGTGAAAAACAAGGCGTTGATGGAGCTGCTGAGGAGGAAGGTTCGCCTGGCTCAGCCATATGCTGGAGTCTTCCTGAAGAGAGATGATAAGTGAGTCTGATGCCTCACTCTTCGGCTAGAGACACTAATGGTCAGCTTGATAGCGGCCCCAGAAGGAGAGCTATGCTCCTTGACCGTGTGCTTATATGCTTTTCACTCATCTTACAGCCACCGGGATAAAACTTCATTAAATGGGGTAGTTGGTCACCATTGAACTGCAGAAACTGAATATTTCTTGATGCTGCTTCTTCGTTCTTCATATTGAAAGCTTCCCACTGCTCTACCAATGGGAGACTTCAGGAAATGCAGTGTTTTTGTCACGGAGATAAGTGGGGCGTTTTTTCTAATGATCGGTCTACGCGGCAGAACATGGACATATTTGGTGCTATTTGGTCTGCAGATGAGTTTAAAGTATGTCAGCCATTTAGGAAAAATGCCATCACGTACATCTAATGTGATCTACTTTACATGGCAGTGCGTCAGTACTAACCACTGACTGTTGACTGCTGTTCACTAATCCGTGAACTGTGCTAGGAACATGACATGCTGCCTGCTGTCCGTGTCTGTGTGTTCTCTAATAATGAGTGTCTCCGTCTGTTGCAGTAACGAGTCAGATGTGGTGGAGTCTCTCGATGCAATCTACTCTACAGGGACTTTTGTTCAGATTCACGAGATGCAGGACCTGGGAGACAAGTTGAGGATGATCGTGATGGGGCATCGCAGGTTAGAAACACTACTACCGCTGCTGGTGGGCTAGAATATTTGGGTAAAAGGCATGTGGGTTTGTTGATAATGAAAATCTGTAGACTCTGCTCCCCACGGCACGCTGGTGACTGTACCTTGTGTAGACCTCAGCTTGAAGTTCAGTATACTCTGGCCTGTCAGGATCCGGATCACAAGACAGCTGGAGGTGGAGCCTGAGGAGGTCGCGATGTCCCCTGTGTGGTCCGAGTCTGAGCCAGAGTCCCACGCCAAACCTCAACCGAGACGCAAAGCTAAACGCAGCCGCAAGGACCAACCAGGGTCTGTGACAGAGCAGCTGGAGGACAAGGTCTGTAACATGACCCTCAAATGCCAGCTCAATGGCTCTCGAGCATTACTCAGACAAAATGCTTAAGCAGGACAGGCAGCCAATCAACACCTTCACCATGTTTGGGAAAACCCTGTTTTGGCTGTGTGGCTATGACTGTATTTTTCCGGGCGCGTGCTTCTGATCCAGTTCTTAGTTCCGTTGGTAGTGAGTCAGCACACGGTGATTTGGGCTTTGGGTACGGTTTAGGTATAATTATTCAGTGAACATTGGGATAGAGAGTGAGTGAACAGCAACACAAATAAAAGGCAGAACCCAGGGCTGGAATAACAACCGCGCAAAGTGGGGCTTCAGACCCCCGCTACCAGATTCACCAATGTCAGCATTTTTTGGTAATTTCATTCATTGGCTAGAGAATTTGCACCACTGAAGTTCAATATTAACTAAGGCAAGGTCCTGCAGCGTTAACTAAATATCTGGCCCTGTCTAATAGAGGGGCCCTGTGAAAAATTTAGTTTTAAGTTCTTTATTATTGTGCTCACATGGTGTATATGTCTGAACAAAGATGACGACAAGGTAAATACAAAATGGCAGGGAGGGTTGGGGTGTTATTTAGGGTCCAACAGGAATTTTTTGCCCTCGAGCCCCCGAACAGGTTAATCCGGCTGGGGTGGAAGGTAATAATGTTATCAGATCTGCGCCGAGTATTTTAGGTCAAAGTGTAAATATACAAACAAATAAACAGAAACCAAGCAGACACTTTAACATTTAACATTACCTGCAGTTGGTAGTGATGTTGCAGTTGCAGTTTAGTCTGTCACCTTCCAAATTTGCACAACTGTGCTTCACATGTGTATGTAGTTAGTACAACTACGTATCATCATCATTAGTTCATTAGTGATGCTAGTGATTTGAACTCTTTTGTCGCTGCTCAGATTTCAGAGGCAGACCTGAGTCCAGAACTTCAGCCTCTGCCCTCCTCCAACATCCTGATGGTCGAGGTGGACAATGTTCAACATGAACAGTTCACTGTCACAGAGGAGGTCAAGGTACAAAACGCGCATTACAGCAGGGGCGGGGTGGTGAGATGGTATGTTTCACTAGGTGAATGTCTTTATAAAATTTCATTTGTCGGAAAACAGGTGTTCTTCCAAAAGAGGAAACACTGGTAAACTAGAATCTCTGTGATGTGTTTGTGCTGCAGGCGCTGACAGCAGAGATAGTGAAGACCATCAGGGACATCATTGCACTCAACCCCCTCTACAGGTCAGATGCTTATCTGTACTCAATCTGTCCTTGGTCCTTTGGTTTTTATTAACATTGTACAGCTTACAGTTCACACTGCCTGCATTTAAGTTAATAAAGCACTTTAAATACATTTGACAACTGCTTGCTCTGTGGTTTAAAAAAAAAAAGAACCTACACCACAGGTTTCTTCTAATATTTTTTATAGTGTTCTGTAATATTTGGTATCTGCTATCTTGCTCCTCCAACTGGTGGCGCTCTAGGCAACCACCTAACATAAAAAGAGGCACAGGCCCTGTACCTGTGTCTTTGTTTATGTCAGGGTAGCTCACATCAAATAAAAGAAAGTTATCGTGTGTTTCATTAAGACGGCAGTTAAATAAGCAATCGATGACTGGGACCACCTGCTAGTTTCAGTCTTTTTCAGTTTACAGTCAGTGCTCAAATTAGTCTCAAACCAGCAGGCTCAGAAAGCACTCGAAACACAGTGATGCTAAAATAGGAGTGTTCTGAAACAGGCTTGTTTGTGTGTGTGTGTGTGTGTGTGTGTGTGTGTGTGTGTGTGTGTGTGTGTGTGTGTGTGTGTGTGTGTGTGTGTGTGTGTGTGTGTGTGTGTGTGTGCGCACGTCAGAGAGTCTGTCCTTCAGATGATGCAGGCCGGTCAGAGAGTGGTTGATAATCCCATCTACCTCAGCGACATGGGAGCAGCTCTGACAGGAGCAGAGTCACATGAACTGCAGGACGTCCTGGAGGAGATCAGTGTGAGCAGTCTACATCCTTATAGCTCCTTTGGGACTTTCCCTAATGATTCTTAACAAACAGCCAGGAAAGTGGCTGTGTGCTGCTCTTGAACAGAGGGGGAGAAGTTGATCTGGGGTGCATGTGCCAAACCATCCAGTTAGTCCTCATTCTTCAGGTCATTTCTCCTGGACTGAAATGTACTGTTTGAAAACAGGTCAGTAAAGTAGAGTGAAGCAAATGGGATTATTGATGCGCCGTGACACAGATGGAGAAGGAAATGGTTGCATGTGTCCTCAAACAGTATGCTTGGTGACAAAGACGAGGACTAAGCAGTTGATTTGGAAAATGGACTTCTGGTATTTACTTTCCCACCTCTAATAAAGATCAGCACACAGCTGCTTCCCGAAACGTTTTAATGTAAACTGTATGTTTATATCTTTACATTTAGGTTCTTCCATTGAAGCTGTTCTAAGTGTACAGGCCTTTGAAAGCTGTTGTTGTGTGTCTCTGCAGATCCCAAAACGACTCTACAAGGCTCTCTCTCTGCTAAAGAAGGAGTATGAGCTGAGTAAACTGCAGCAGCGACTGGGCCGAGAGGTCAGAACTCGTTCCCAAACACGTATAAGCCTTAACCAGCCACTGCTCTGCTCATCCCCCTCAGCCATTCATCTATGTCCCTGCTCTGCTCACAGGTGGAAGAGAAGATCAAACAGACCCACAGGAAGTACCTGCTCCAGGAGCAGCTCAAGATCATTAAGAAGGTAGAGCAGACTGTGTGTGCTATGTGTCGTGCTGCCAGGGCTTTAGACTTGCAACTGACTTTCCCTGTATGTCACACCAGTGCAACTTCCAAACTCCAGCAAAGTCTATCAAAGCTGAAATCTGGACAGCCAATTTTTCTGACAAACGACCCTGTCATAGGTAGTATTTATTGCAGGGCTATTGTGCTGGATTGCATAGGATGGCACCTGTGTTCACCAAAATGTATATCCACCCCCAGAATGTGTCAGGTTCATGCTCTACTGTCAGCAGTTCAAAGTAAATCCATTACCAAAGTGACTGCAAAATATTGCATATCGCGGAATCACCTGTATGGTGATAACATTATTATTAAGGGAAAAATACAGTGTGGTATGTGCTGTCATTTCCACCATTGAGGCTGGTCCCTGTACAGAGACTACTTTTCAGTACCTGCTCCAGCAGGTCTGAGGAACAGGTCTGTGAACTTGGAGCCATTAAAAAAAAAAAAAAAAGGGTGTTTGGCTGTTTTCAGGAGCTGGGTCTGGAAAAAGAGGACAAAGAAGCTATCGAGGAGAAGTTCAGAGAGAGACTCAAGGGCAGGACTGTGCCTCAGCACATAATGGACGTCATCAGCGAAGAGCTCAACAAGCTGGGACTGCTGGACAACCACTCGTCAGAGTTCAAGTTGGTCTTGTGTATTTTTTGTCCCACTAGCCTGTAAGGGCCTTTGACTTAGGATGTTATTTGGGTCTCTCAAGGAACACTTGAGTCCAGAACGGGCTGTCTTGACAACTACTAAACAAAGTGGCACGAAATTTGGTTTAGGTATTCATGATGGAAAATGATCCCTAATGTCATGATGAACCCCTGGCCCTTTTCTTTCTTAGTGCTATACTCAGGCTCACTTATTTCCACTTATGCAAAAAATGTCAAAATCTAATGCAACAAAATTTACTGAGGAAATTCATTCTTCACAGAAAATGAACCCTTTCTATTTTGTATACTTCATGAGATTTCTTCTAGTGTGTCCCCCCGGAACAAACTATAGTAAATTGTAACACTTACTGCCTGATGGTGGCATTCATGTGAGAACTGCAGCAGCTTTTACTTTCTGTGCATGTAGGGGGTGCATATCATCTGTTAAACCTGCAGGTCTGAAACCACTGCTGGAGTAGGACGATTCTGAACCTGGTCTCAGATGATTGGTATCAATGGCGATGTGTGGCCTGTTATTTAACTGGTTAAGTTAGATTCTGGGTGACTGACCTAACTGTCCTGAATTAAAGATAAAGAGTTTTTGACCACTGGTAGCAAGGTTTTTACTAATGGGTCCCCAATTTGTTTGTCTCACGCTTTCGCACTGAGAAAAGCACTCAGCACGTTCGCCAGAACTCCAGCTAATACAAAGTGTGTTTTGGTGATGATTCCTGGGTGTGGGAATCTGTTCTTTCAGAAGAAATGATTTTAGACTACAACAAACATAAACAAAGGGCAACAACAAATGTGTGTTTCAGTGTAACCCGTAACTACCTGGACTGGCTGACCAGCATGCCCTGGGGTACCAATAGTGATGAGAACTTATCCTTGGAGAGAGCCAAAGAGGTTCTGGAAGAAGACCATTACGGAATGGACGATGTTAAGAAACGCATATTGGTTAGCAAATGAGCACACAGACACTCACCATTTAAAAGCAAGAAATAATAAAAATACTTTTTACCTGGACAGAAGATGTTCAGATACATCTATCCACACGTCATGAATTGGAGATTTTTCTAGTAGAAATGAACCTGACTTCCTCTCTGTCTTTGTGAAGGAGTTCATAGCAGTGAGCCAGCTGCGTGGCTCAACCCAGGGGAAGATCCTGTGTTTCTATGGTCCTCCGGGTGTGGGAAAGACATCCATCGCTCGCTCCATAGCCAGAGCCCTCAACAGACAGTACTTCAGGTTCAGCGTGGGAGGCATGACCGACGTGGCTGAGATTAAAGGACACAGGTCTGGAAGTCTATACTGCCATTATTACTGAGGGACCTTATTGGATCTTACGTTGTCAGTATCATGTACAGAGCTCTGTCTCCGGTATTGGGTAGGTGTGGGAACAGGTTGTACATTTAGATTGACAAGTTTATATTTCTAAGACAAGACCAATATTTAGAGACCCTTCACCATCTGTAGATTAAAGACGACATTCAATTATTGTAAACTTGTTTGTAATAACCTTATTACAAAGAGACTGTGTGAAGACATGTGTAGGCTCCAAAAACCATTAGAATAACATACGGTTGGACTGATTCATGGTTACCTAACGCCACTGGACTCCACTGCAGGTCCTTTTTTCCAATAAAGTGGTTAACAGCCCTGTGCATCATTTATCCTCTCCTCTACAGCTGATGTGAAGAGACTCACTGCTGGATAGGTACTGCTGCTAGAGAGTAGGGGCTGGTTGGTGTCTAAGTTGACGAGAATTCAACCTATTATAAACTCTGTGGCTAATTTGGCTCATACGTACAATTAGCATTTGTTCTTAGCATATGAATTTGCGAAGATTTGAGTAAAAGATAATGCTGTGTATGCTGTGGCCTCTGTTCTGAAGACACATCGCTGTCTTTCTGTGTATGTGTGTGTGTGTGTGTCTGAAACTCAGGGAACAGGGAGGGGAGAAGGGTTTCAAGTGGCCCTATCATGCAGCCAAGGCTCCAGATTATCTGACATTATTACTGACTAAAATTCCATTATCAGAACAATAAAAAAACTTTAATTTCTTATTTATCAGCCACTGATATATCAAGTTTCTACTTGAGGAAATATGGGGAAATGATTTTCTGAAATGTGTTTTTGTGTGTGTCCAGGAGGACGTATGTTGGAGCGATGCCAGGGAAGATTATCCAGTGCCTGAAGAAAACCAAGACAGAGAACCCTCTGGTGCTAATAGACGAGGTCAGTGTGGTGGTGCTGCTCCTGCAGTTGTGTCTGTTGAGTTCAATATAAATCCATATCAAGGCAACATTAAGATTACCGGAGAAATTCTGCTGATGTCGCATTTACTGTCGGCAATGAACAGATTCTTTCTGGCCACCAGATTTAGCTTCAGTTTCCTGTAGTTGACTTGGCCCATATATCCAGGGGATGGAGTTTCAAAAAGAGGGTTTTTCCTCTTTTGATGTACTCTGGGAGACACTGAGTGACATGTGGACGACCAGTATTTGTATGAAAATAACTTCAGTCATAACATGAAATTCACGCTTTCACATATAATATATACTGTTTAACCACTGCTCCCTTGTCACTGACTCATACAGTCTCTACGTAAACAGCCTGTCAAGGTGCTGAACAATTAACCTAAAGCTTCCATCACTTTATTCTACTTCCTAGATACTCCTGTGATATTTCATAAGTCAGTCATGTCACTAGCGTGGGATTATGGGAGTTGTTGTCTTCGCCACCATTGCCGTCAGCTTCTCCCGTTTAGGATGCCTTCGGTGTTAATCGTTTAGGTTCGTAAGTTTTTACCGGGCTCCAAATTATCCACAGAGATCTCCTCCTCTCCGAAACAAACAGACCCAGTGTTAAATCTGGGTAAAACACTGAATAAAACAGTTTGACATTAAAAATCAGTGTTTCTCACAGACACAGGACGTGTCAGAGGGGCTGTAAGCTGAGCTGCCACTAAAGTTTGCTCCACTTGTTTCTCCGATAACTTAAAATTCAGACATCCTTCATCCTGTTAAAAAGACTCAACAAGTGTAGGGTAAAAATTGTGGCTTATAACCGGATAAAAAGCCCATTTTGACACTTCTGGCAGACAACCACAAGGCTGACGCATGCGCAAAGGTGATATGACGCCACTGAGAGGCGACCAAATGAAACGGACCGTTACCTCGATTAAAATTTTTTAAAAATGAACGTTGCTGGAAAGAAATTCAGGACAATGTAAATACACAACTCAACAAAATATATAATATAGGTCTAGTAGTTTTTAGACATCTTGATGCGGAAAAGTTACATATTATACCTTTAAGTCTTCTTGTGTGTCTCTCTCAAATATCGATCCTACAGCAGCTATAATCAATAGTTATATATTAACAGTGGATCAAATGTGTAATGTGAACAGTGTCAATCGTGATGAAACCACAAAAGATCATCGCTAACTCTCTAGTTCTCCAGCCTTCCATGTCGGTTATGGTGATGGAGAATAATCTGCAGCTGGTTGTCATGAGGTTGTCTCTCAGGGCTTCAGTGATTTTTGCGTTTGCCAGGTAGATAAAAGGGTTTGATGATGTTACTCATATTAATGATAGTGTGTAATCTCTAACCTGTCATCACCAGGTGGATAAAATTGGTCGTGGTTACCAGGGCGATCCATCCTCGGCACTGCTGGAACTTCTGGACCCTGAACAGAACGCCAACTTCCTTGACCACTACCTGGATGTCCCTGTAGATCTGTCAAAGGTAGGAGTTTGTGCTCTTTATGTATAGTTTCACAGTCCAAGTGAAAAATGACACGCAAAATGCAGTTTATATAAGCCCTGCCCATTTCGGTCTTCTCCAATGAAGGTTTTGTTTATCTGCACGGCCAATGTGATCGACACCATCCCAGAGCCTCTCAGAGACAGGATGGAGATGATCAGTGTGTCTGGATATGTGGCCCAGGAGAAACTGGCTATAGCTGAGGTAACACCAAATTCTACCTCTGCACTGGGATTGTGAGGGGGAAAAACAATGTAAAAAAAACAATAATAATAAATACTTCATTATTTGAAATTAAATATTGTGTACAGATTTAAATTTGTGTTGTCATGTCTTATTATTTTAGGTTTTTTGCTGTATGAATTATTTCATTATGATTATTGTTGTATAAAGCAGTGGAATATGTTTTCTCACAGTTATGGAACCAGGGTGTAAGTAAAGATGTTATATGTCTTGCTTGCACATCAGGCTTTTCATTTCTATATCTCTGTGTGTCTGCTCAGTGTTACCTGGTCCCTCAGCTCCGCTCTCTGTGTGGTCTGACTGAGGAGAAGGCCTCCATCTCATCTGACGCCCTCAGTCTGCTCATCAGGCAGTACTGTCGGGAGTCTGGAGTCAGGAACCTGCAGAAACAAGTGGAAAAGGTCAGATACTGCAAACCTCTGTTCTGTCTTTACGAAACCAGAGCTCACATGCATTAGGCGTCTCAGAACAATTATCACCAGAACGCTCTGTATGTAACAAAAACTGAGTCCTACCACTACTTCATCCTGTAATAGGACCAGCAGGGACTGCTGGTGTTTGCATTGGGCTGGTAAAGCTCAGAAAGGAACAGAAAACCACCTGCTAAATTACTCTTAAAGTCACTGGTGTTCATTTGGAAACCAATAATTCTGGAAATGGACTGTGATTCTGTGTAGTTTTTGTGTGTGTCCTACCTTTTCCGTCTGTCTTGCAGGTTTTCCGTAAGGTGGCATTCTGTATTGTCAGTGGTGAAAAAACCACAGTGACTGTTACACCTAACAACCTGCAGGACTTTGTGGGTAAACCTGTTTTCACGGTGGATCGAATGTATGATGTCACCCCCCCAGGCGTGGTTATGGGGCTGGCATGGACTGCACTGGGTGAGAAACACACCCACATACAAACAAACAAACAAACAAACACATATACACACGTTCACTTTTGTCACTTTTGGGGACATTAAATAGATTTCCTGAGAGAACCCTAACCTGAATGACTAAAAATCAGCTTTTTCCCAATTGGGAACAAGGCTTTTGTCCCAAACTGGACAAGCCGTCCCCAAATAACTAGGCTTTAGTCTGACATTTGTCCCCAAAAGTTGCCTAAGACAGAGACAGACAGACACAGACACACACACACACACACACACAGACACACACACACACACACACACGCACACACACACAACAATAGAAACTGATATAGTACATACTGAGTATCTGCCTGTATTTTGTCCTTTGTGTAGGAGGGACGACGATGTTCATTGAGACTTCACTGCGCCGTCCTTCTGGAGGAGCAGACCATAAAGGAGAGGGGTCACTGGAGGTTACAGGTCAGTCAGGACAGTCACAAACCGAGTCACACTGCAGGGTTCATCTGCCTGATATCTTCACCAGATGCTGAACAGAGAGCATGTTAAAGGTCTTGGTGCTCTTCTGCAGGTCAGCTGGGTGATGTTATGAAAGAGAGTGCAAAGATTGCCTCAACCTTTGCCAGAGCCTTCCTGATGACCCAGGAACCAGAAAATCACTTCCTGGTTAATTCCCACCTGCACCTGCATGTCCCCGAGGTAACCATGATGACGCAGTGCTGTAAATAAATGACTTACTGATAACTATTGTTTAATCTTTTTATTCTTTTTACTTATTCTGCATCAGCTGCTAAATACATTTTATCTGTGTAACATTTTCGTAACTGAAATGCCTTAAGCCTCTATGTGTAGAGGCTTTAGTGTCCCCCAGAGACAGTATCCAAATTACACTGTGGCTGGCAGCAATGCTCATCCCTATCTGTTTGTGTTTCTAGGGGGCGACTCCCAAGGACGGACCAAGTGCTGGCTGCACCATTGTCACAGCACTGTTGTCCCTGGCAACCAACCAACCGGTGCGTCAGAACGTAGCCATGACTGGTGAGGTGTCACTGACCGGCAAAATACTGCCAGTAGGAGGAATCAAAGAGAAAACTATCGCTGTAAGTACAAGACACACACACACACACACACACACACACAAACATACACACAAACACACACAGATATAATCAGTTCCCCAACACAAGAAAAATGTCTGCCTTTTCATCCCCAAAACACCTTATCTTTTCAACATGAATGTAGTCCATTAAATCATGCGTCCCAAGTTTATATGATGGAGCAGAGGGCTGAAATTTTAATTGGAGAAGGCCAGGGGCAACCTTATGAAGTCTTAGGAGTTTTGTGTTTTTCTGAGAAAGAGTGCTAAGATTGGACAGGTGTTGATGAGGCCAATGATGAGATGAAGTTTTCAGCAAAAAACAGCTGGGCAAAGCCAAAACATATATAACAGTGAGGCTCATGCTATCTTGCATCTATCACATTTAGGGTAAATATCTGGTTTAAGCTTAATTAGTCTGACTTTAGTCCAATATATGGAAAGGTTTAAAGAGTACTCCACTGATTTAGCATTGTTTTGAATGCACACAATCAATGCAGCAGAACCAGAGATATTGTCTTTTTTATTTGTTGCATTCTTGTTCTTTGTCAAAACCTGGCACTTACATTACCCATAATGCAGCTTGACTGCTGACAGTTAAGAGATTGGGGTTACGCTAGTAGCAGCAAAGGAGGAGCGGGGTACAGAGGTCTGCTAAACTCACTTGTTTCTAACTCCACACCCCCAGATTTTTATACTTTTCAAACGGTTGATGCTGACTCAGGTGACATCACTTGAGGACGTATATCAGATTTTATGCAGCTCCCTCTGGAGCTCACAGATCTGAAAGTGTCCGAAAAAAAGTTCCTTTTAGGAAGTTTGAATTGTAGTTGCACTAGGTTTATCAAATCAGTTTAATAAAATCAGAATATCAGTCTCATAAGTTATCGGTCCTTCACAATGTCTTCATTGTCCTTCACGATGAAAATCGGTCCTTCCATAACCATAAATTTTGAAATTTTGATTAATAATTAAAATGATCAAAATCAATGGAAAATCCAGCTAAATCATCGGTGCTCAAATCTAGTTATAATTATGTTAAAACTACGTTTATAACACCAATGAAATAACAATATAATGAAGGCAATGGGAGTTTGCTTGGTAGAGGTTGGCTTCAGTGAATATTGCAGTGTAATGAGCAAGTGTCTGGCTTGGAGCCAGCAGGAGTGTGTTCACAAGGAGTGTGTGTGTGGGTGAGAGAGACAGGATCTCCAACTTAGGGTGAGTCTCACGTAGGCCTGTACCCAACGAATCCTATCCAACCCCAACTAGCACTCAAATCTCTGTGTTGAGGACTGTGATGGGTTTAGGACAAAGTGAGTTAGAGAGGGAAAGAGAGAGAGAGACGAAGAGGGCATGCACGGCCTATTTACTATGATAGCAAACAAAGAAAATAACAAGCACAGTGTGCACATGTAGTCACAGATGAATTAAAATTAACAATTTCCTCCTCTTGACTAAATACAACTCCAAAACTAACTCTGCCCAGAATCCAGCCTTATTTAGGATCGCTCTTGCGTGGCGACTGAAGGTTCATCTTTCATTGTCCAATGGAGCATGCAGGACGCAGGTCCAAGGAAAACAGTTCTTTTCCTCCACAGCTCATCAGCTGAAGATCCTTGGTGCCCTGATGATCTTGAAGAAGTCTAACTTAGAGTTCTTCTACATTTAAGAAATGAAAAGGGATCCAGTCACCTTCTCTTTCTGTGAAAACGATTGGGCTGCAGTATAATTAACCAGTTTGGAGTAGAAGTTGTAACTGCGTGAGAGACGGTACATTAAACCTTGGCCAGAGGTCTGGTACAAACGGCTCGCCTCATTGTACTTTGTTCTTCTTCCTGCAGGGTAACGGGTTCTCTTAAAGAGTAGTGTTTTCGACCCCAAGGAAATTAGTTTCAAAGTTTTACTGGTTCTTCTTTCATGATGGATAGGTTTGACTCTGAGGTCATCACATGACCTGCAGCTCCACCTGTGGCCGCTAAGCCAAAATCACCATACAGCGCAGCACTGTTGCCGGAGGCTCGGAGTGTATTTCAACCTTAACAAGTCTAAAAGTCAGGTTGCGGCTCCCACAACAGCCGGACAGAACAGAGGGGGGGAAAAAAAAAAAAAAAAAAAAAACCGTGCGAGATGGAACACAGTCCCAATGGACATTAAAATGTCGACAGAGGTGTGCTGGAGCTGTGGCACAGCTGGATGCTGTGGACATAAGGGGTTAGGAATTATTCCCTGGGGACTATGCAAATCCACAGCAAATCTACTGAAATGTGGCCGGTAGTTGTTTAGATTTTTCTGTGAACCAACATGTCGGATGAATTGACAAATTTACATTACAATCCTTTGACTCCAATCCTGTCAGGGCAACAATATAGTTGTTTTTGTAGAAGTAATTTTGATATAAAAATCAAATTAATGTTCATATTATTTCCAGAATTTGAACTGAATTTTCTTTTCCGTTGCAGGCCCGTCGTGCTGGTGTGACTTGCATCATCCTGCCAGCTGAGAACAGGAAGGACTTCTCTGACCTGCCGGACTTCATCACCCAGGGCCTGGAGGTCCACTTTGTGGATCACTACAGCCAAATCTACCCCATTGTGTTCCCACAGAACCCGTCGTAACCTGTTTTCAACAGTGCTAAAACCAAGCCAAGGTGTACAAGGACTTCTTTTCATGGCACTTCAGGACCCAAAACTCGTTTGTTACCACACCAACAGTGATTGTCATTCTGGTTGTAGTTAGTAAAATCGTTATTACTTTTTGACTTTAAATATGCAGTTAGAACTGTGTCCTGCTGTGGAGAATGGCAGTACATTGTTTGTTCCAAAACCATCCAGAGATACAGCTGGCTTGGTGATTGTTCACATAATTCCGTTTCAGCCAGTACAGAACCCCTGAATGTAAGAGGACCGTCATGTGATAGAGGACAACATCACTGAACTGAAACCATGCAGCCACCTGTGCCAAAGACAGACAGACACTGTAAAGTGATGGTGATGACGGTGATGATGAACACTGACCTTTCGTCACAGGATATGATGTTATCGAGCAGAACTTGGGCTGGTGACTTTGCTGTGAAGGCAGCCTCTTTACCCACAGCTCTCGTTATTCAGGGGCAGTGGATGGATTCTTTCATAGATTTCTTATGTTATTTTATATTATTATAGACCAGATGTGATGATGATGATGTTGAAATAAATTTAATAATAAACACAACTTTGCTGGCTGCTGTTATCTGTTCAATTCAACCTGTGAGCCTTTGATGCGATTTGAACCTGTAAGTGGATTTTTAATTGACACAACTGAGATTAGATCCAAATGTCTAGACTATTAGTTATTTTTATCGTTAAAAATCGCTATTAAAAAAACATTACAGAGTCTCCATCAGAATAATGAAAGGAAAACTAAATGTTAATGAGTGTTAGTTTATAGTCTGTAGAGTTGTGTGAGTGAGGTATACACGCATTATTTGTCTAATGTCTTATTTATTTATTTAATATTGAAAACTCAATATTACTTCAAGCTCCACTTACTAGCCTCTTTTGGTGCTTTCAATTACATCAAATTGAAATTAATTGGTCACCCATACAGATGCCAAGATCAAGACTGAATGCTCACATTTAAGTAATATCTGTTAGGAGAGGCATGAGGGAACTATGGTGAACGATCAGGCCCAAGTTCCTCCTACAGAAAGGTTGAAATATAAAACATTTCAATTCCAGTTTGGAGATTTTCAGTGTTGTTGTTTTAAGGGACTGGTTGCTAGTGTCCATTGAAACTACTCTCCAGTGATGGAGCCAGAAAATTATCATAGGGGTCACCAGACCGAGGTCAGATCCCATTTTGTGGTCTGCACAGAAATTAGTATCTTGTTCAGTTTTTCTGCATGATATGGCACTGTACCGATTTCTACTTATGGCCAAAATGTGTCTATTTGCAGTCAGTAAGTGAGAAACAGTCCCATATTATTTATTTACTATTTTTTTTTTTTTTTATTAACAATATTATTATTCATTTTCAGTACTTTTGTGAGTTGTACCTGAATTTCTGCTCTTTGGAGTTTGGCTTCTTTGTTCCTTTTCTTAGTTTTATCTAAGACTTAAACATCACTGTTTATAGACCCCTCCAGAGGAAACTAATTGGACCACACACACACAATCACCTGGGCAGTCTGTGTTTTTTTTCTTTTTTCCAATTACAGTTCAAAGCATTAATTTTCTAATAAAAATGCTGTTTCTGTTTTATTTCAATCAGCATTTTGGGGCAGAATTCAGGCGTAAATTGATCAAATCAAATTTCGACTGTCCATATTCACATAACAACCACTGCTGATGACTATAATATGACATCATGCATCCATAATGATTTTTACTCCCATTCCTCTGTACAAAAACATCTACATCATTAAATGCCAGACAGATCATTTTCCATAAGACAGACCTGGACTTGTCTTCGATTTTGGGTGCGGATCTGATTAAAGGGGAAACTACAGGAATTTTTGGTCACTTTCCTTAACAGATAGGGGATTTTTCACCCCTACAATGACCATTAAGAGAATGAGAAACAGAGGGTTGTTTTTGTTTTTTTTTCACTAAAGCATGTTAGTTTGCATGTTAGCACAAGTGGTTGAGGAAGTATTCACATCCTTTACTTAAATAAAAGTCCTCATACCGCACTGTAAAAGCACTCAAGTAAAAGTCCTGCATTGAAAATGTGAAGTATTACCACTAAAATGTATTACAATTAAAAGTACTTAATGCAGAAAAAAGTTCCCCATGACTGTTTTACAATTATATATTTTACCAGAAGATTATTATTACTCATGCATTAATGTAAAAGCAGGATTTTACATCACATACAGCAGGATAGTTGGTTGAGGTGGAGCTCCTTTGAACTATTTTGTATCCAACTGAAACTAATGATTATTTTCATCATGGATTAATTAATTTAATAGTAATATATGAATCGCTTGATTGTTTGGTTCAATTCAATTCAAATCAATTCAATTTTATTTATATAGCATGAAATCATAACAGAGGTAATCTCAGGGCACTTTTCAAGTAGAGCAGGACTAGACCGTACTCTTGATGGTTAGATTTACAGAGACCCAACATTCCCACATGATCAAGCACTTGGCGACAGCGGCAAGGAAAAACTCCCTTTTAACAGGTAGAAACCTTGAACAGAACCAGGCTGTTGGGGGGGTCTGCCTCGACCAGCTGGGTATGGGGGGGGGCATAGCACAGTAGACGCATAACATAAAGATGTGTAACAATAATGAGACTAATAATAAAACTAATAATTATAATAATAGGGTGAATAATAATACTAATAAAACTTAATATAATAATAAACGATAATGGTTTGTAAAAATTCTGAAAATATTGAGAAAAGCTGTCACAAGTGCTCTAAACGATTATCAGGATAGTTGCCAATGTACTGTAGGTGCGCGACAGTGCTGTCAGACGGATCCTGTACCTGTACCTTTAACCCACACACACTCACTTATGTCAGCGCCCTGAGCCGAAAAGGTTTGTGTGTCTGATTCTTTTTGGGGTCAACTCAGGGTCAGTGTGTCTGTTTGTGAGTCAGAGGTTACCGAATGACAGACAAGACAGATGTAGTTGGGAGCCAGAATGTGGACAGTTATTTCGAAAGCGCATTTTATGATCGACGTTTAAACGGTCACACCTCTTTGTCGTTAGGGATTAAAGTTATAAACGGGACGGACATGTTTGATGCGTCTTCTCCTCTGGCAGCCCCTTTGCATCCACATTTTTTGCAAACTGGATATCCGTCCTCGAAGACAACAACACATTAGTTTTTGGGATATCCAAAGTTATCCCATGATGCTGACTTTCATTTCTTCTTCGGGGATGAAGATTGGTGATATCAGTCACGCTTCTCTCTGCACTTTTCTCCTCTGCACTTGTGTGTTTGGCGCCAGTTGCGGAGTCTGAGAGGCAGTCGAGAAAGAAATGAGATGCGCACGCGCAGTTGAGATTCTGCATTCAGTTGCATTTTTTCAATACCTGTAATAAGCAAATGTACACAGTATGATAACTATCAAATTGCATACCATGGTAAAACGCTGAAACCCTAGTGTCTGTTATTATTATAAATAACAGGGAGGCGCAAAGAATCAACTGTTTAGGGCATGCAGCCATCTCTCTGTCTCGCTCTCTCTCTCTCTCTCTCTATCTGGCTGTCCCCTAACTTCTCTGTCCTTTCCCTTCTTTCTGTGGATTGCTACATTGGGTGAGGTGTGTGTGTGTGTGTGTGTGTGTGTGTGTGTGTGTGTGTGTGACGTGGGGGTGGGGAGGAAGTTCTATTTACAACCAGGAAAAAGCGGCAGGCCAAGAAACCGATGTGCTGTATCTACCACAGCGCAGCATCTACACACAACAAACAGCCCTGTCCATGGTTCTGAAACAACAGGTAGGCAATAGACAAAGGGAGATAAAAGAATGACAGAACACATAACATTAAATATTAAACAAAACTTATTTATAGATTTTAATGGTGACAAAGGAGGTGCTGGATCCACTCAAATAGGGGCCAGTCCCAGTCTGGGAGGTCCCAGATCCTGTTCCTGCAGCACATATTAAGCCCCGGGTTAATTATTTTGTGATTTCAAGATAACTAAGCTTTCTTCTCTCGAGATAACGAGATAAATTCAATCATTATAACGAGAAAACGAGATTGTTATCTCGAGATAACAAAATAATATTGAGATATAGCATTAATTGAGATAACAGCATAAAAGAAATAATTGTAAGTACAGCCGTTCTCGGCTTCCATATTACTGTATATATTTACTGTAAAAATACACATATAGCATCAACACCTCTCAATTTCATAAATTATCAGCTATATGTAGTCTGCAGCTTAATCTTTTGGGAGAGTTTTGCTTCCAATCATGTTAGTATGTCCTGCATTCTTCTGGCCTTAAAGGTGAGCAACACCAAATACTTGAAAACTGGAAATCCTTGATATATGTATAGGTCCACACCCAGTATCTACTGAGGGAAAAAAAAAATGACTGACCCGAAATATAGTGCTGTGTGGGTTGGCCAATGGGGTGGCCAGCCCCCCCAGTGAGGTAACTTTTTGTTGCTGAATGCTGATTAAACAGGAGTGACAGCGTTGGGTCCTACAGCGCACCGGGTTTGTGTAAGGCAACCTCTAGTCTCCTGGGGTTTGCTGTGTGATCCATAGGCTGGAAATCTAGGGGTGGTCTTTGAGTCCGAGCGGAATTTCTTCCTTAGCTATATTAGGTGCAGTCATGAATCGGTTGAGTGGCTGTTTACATGATATGAACTGCAGCGAATTTTGTGCAAATGTGGGTTTGAGACGCAATTTAGATTTTCGTGCTAAAGGCTTTTATTCTGAATTATTCGGGGCGGAAGTGTTTTTTCTCGTTGCTGCTGGCGGAACATAGTTGACTTGACTGTGGTCCTCAGGGGCAGCAAAGTGGGAGAATTGGATGAGGGGGTCCACTGGAAGACAGGAGTGAGTGAAGCTCTGGATTTCGGGTTTAAAAAAAGACACCTGACCGGTGACATCCGTCTCTCACCGGTTTACACGCAGTGCTACGGAACCTAACGTTCGGGCCTAACGTCGCTTGACCCCCCCCCCCCCCGTCTGTTTTCATCGCTTCCTCTGTTTGGAGGATGCGACGGGCCCGCGGTGCTCAGCTCACCGTGAAAACATCCATCAGCTGCTGCTTGGCGCTCATCCTCAGCACCGAGGACCCATCTGAATAATCGGGAGCAGACAGGTAAGCGGGCATAAGAAAGGCGTCGTTCAGGGCAGACATCGCCGGCGGAGTCTCATCCATCCTTCCTCGGCGAGGGATGAAACAGCAATAAAACGCTGCTGGGGTTCTTTCTCCTCCTCTGCTGCTACAGGCACATGTGGAAGGTTGTTCTGCCCTACATTCTGCTGGTTTTTCTCCACTGAGGTCATGTACGCACTCATGGGCATGTACAGTGCATCGATCCGATATTGCTTAGCCTTCCTCTGTGTGTGTAGGTGGCCTGCAGCATCGCTGGATATTCAGCCGCCTCAGGTTGCAGCGTTACATTTGCTGTGACTGTAGCAACTGCTTTCTAACTTCGACCAGGAGACACATGCCTTTATTGTGCCGTATAACCATAGGAGTCAATGGGAGTGATTGCTGGGAACATGGTCTACCTGCAGGGCTGCACCTAGCCTTTAAAGGGCCCCAGCCAGAATTGTAATTTGAAACACTTGAATAAACTGTATATGAATGCCAAAATATAAACAGTATAGAGACATAGGATAATATTACTTATGTAAATGCTGGAATCATGACAAAATTGAGCAGATGATCCCAAACATCATGTGATACAGTAATTGTGTCAGTTTACTCCAAATTTAAATGACATTGAAACTAAATATGCCACATACACTCATTGGCCACTTTATTAGTTGAACCTGTACAGTCATAGTTACAGGTAGTGTTGTACTGGACTACTTTTCATATGGAGGTGTTTCAATCTTTTGTGTCTTACCTATTTACATGGATGAGGGAGGCAGAATGTTAGAAATGCCGCTCAATAAAATGCAGTCCAAGTACAGCACCGCTACCAGCTGTGACCTCGATGCTAAAACGTGTACTTGAATGTACAGGTCGGTGGGTATTACGGGCATCGTAACAGTAGAATTTAGGGCATAAAAAATAATTACAGGATAAAGTGGCCACTGGGTATATTTAATATGCATATAAAGAATACGATCAAAATAAGAAAAATAAAACTAGTACTAATGAAATGATGAGAAAATCATTCACTATCTTTTGTTCTTCATGCTATTACTTGCCTGCTCTTCAGTCTTTTTATTCTAGATACACTGATCAGCCCAAACATTAAAACCAGTTACCGAGTTGAATGTTTTGGCTGATCTGTGACTGGAGGCGGCATGTTTTCAGGGTGTCCCTCCATCCCATTCTCGTGAATGCGATATATATCAGGAACGACCTCAGGGAATTTTCTTCAAATTTGGCACAAACGTTCACTTGGACTCAAGGATGATTAGAATTTGGTGGTCAAAGGGTCAAAAATTCATACGCTAATTGTGACAAAATTTCACATAGATGTCTAATAGGATAAAATGATGAAGTGATTTCCTTTCATATCCAAAAGGTCAAAGGTCAACTTCACTGTGACATCGTAATGTTCAGCGAATACACTTTTCGGGCTGTAACTCAGGAAAAGGAATGGAGATTGCGACCATAGTTCACGTTTGGTCAGATACTGAATTGCTGACACTAATCTTGGGCGCCCACCTCGAAACTGTGGTGATTGTATAGGTCTTCTGTGCTGCCAGGTTGAAGCTTTGTCTGAAACATCCACGTCTCAGAATTGATAACTTCTTTGCAGCATCAACACCCATATTTGAAGCATTGTCTACTGACATGGCTTCTACTTTGTGTCCTATCAGAATCAGCTTTACGTATTGGCCAAGCATGTGAACACGTACCAGGAATCTGACTCTGTTTGTTGTTTCTCTCAACGAACTTACACACTAATATAGTAGACATACAGCAGGACAAGAACAGAGCTTAACAAAGCCAAATCAATTTTATTTATATATCCCTATACCATAAATCTTAAAAATACACTTAATACATTTTATTAAATTCTTTCAAAGTCTTCACTACACAAATTATATGAGTCTAGACAGACATGGATGTAAACTGCAACTTGACTGGTTGGAGGAGGTGTACAACCGTGGGGCAGTAATTCTAATTTTGTATATTTCTATTATATTCTCATAGGATATGCTTTTCAAGTTAGACCCTACCTCTGCTGTTGTTGTTGTAATTACGGGATGATTTACTTCCAACAGTTTTAAAGGCGCTGTATCTCATATCCCTTTTTGTCAACTAGCTTTATGTTGTTTTTGTAGGTTACATCCTGTTAGGATTTACTGCAGCATTTACAGTTAAGCTTTTAGCCTATGTCAGATATTTGAAATAACTGAAAGTAATCAAATGTCATTGCTTTGTTGATATTATTTTGTTGGTTTAAGGGATAGGAATTGTTAAGATTTTATTGATATCAATGCCATTATCAATTCCTGTCTGATTCTTTATCGATTCCCTTAATGATTCCTGATCAATTTTATGTGTGGAAAAGAAGTACGCCTACAGATATTTTCAGCGTCAGTGCAACTGTTTTATTATCTCTATATCTGAACAAACACAGTAAGAAAAGGTCATGCATGTGACTGTGCAAAAGCTCCTCTGTCTAACTGCTGTTTTCATTAGTCAAAGAAAGAATCTGCTAAGCCTGCCCAGGTGGTGCTAATGTTATTAAAATGACCATTTTAAAGACATTTCAACCAGCAATTTCTTCATCTTCCTTCACATTGGGCCGCTTCTTCCTATCCACCATGACTCCTTCTTGTTGCAAATTTCCAACAGCGTAGACTCATGAGTTTGACTTTATTGTTTTGTAATGTGCAAGTGTCATAAAAACATGCTGGTACAAATAAAAAGAATTGATACGCCCAAAGACATACAATTCTGAAGGTTCGGACAATTTGGAGCCAGTTCTCAACTGGAACCGGTTCTCAATTCCCATCCCTAAGTTTAAGCATTCACTTTAATCAAGTAATATAACAGCAGTCCACAGAGAAATATCTCTCAGGAAAACAGCAGCAGCGCCCTTCATTGAAAGATGCTTTGCAGGCATCCAGCCCCAAGACAAAGTGAGAAAAGGCCTTGATGATGGACCCTTGGATGTTTCCAATGTTGACAGTGATTCACAAAATGAGATGAATATCCAAAAGAGCTTTCATTTGTAGTGGTGTTATCAGTGCCCAGATTGTTCCAATGACTTTTCCCCCTCTATAATGACATAATCTCCCATGGAGCTGCTGTTATAACACTCTTTACTTCTGGCTTGATAGGATTCAGTCTTTCACAGTCAGGGAGCTATTTTCTGCACATTGACACTAAAATCAAACACATTGACAGTATGTGCCAAATCTTGAGCTCTGTCAGACCTGTAGTTTCTTTAGGGTTTCCAGGGCCTTATTTTACATGTATTAGTGAAAATCTCCATACGTTTCCATGAATATGTCTAAAGTAGTTGGGTCGGGGACTGGGAGTTCGGATCATTTATAATGCACTACTTAAAAGAAATGCACAGTTTAGTTCAACCCTTGGCATTGGTTCATTCAGTAATAACAACATTGTACTTAACAAGTTCATAGCTGAGATCTGGGAAAACAGTAACATAAGACGTCAGACGAGTCAAGGAACACGTGTAGTCAGATGATTAGACAGATTGCTAACGAACCAATTGGTTTCTCTTCCAATTTATCTGAAAGAAAAAATGAGGGGGAACAGTAAAATGATTACTCAAAAACTGTCTATTGCAAACATCCGTCACAGTTTACAGACCTACTTTAACGCTGACCTCCAGTACTTAATGCAGTTGTGTGCATACCGTTTACTTGTTTCCACCCTACCGTATCGTCTGTCTGCTTGTGTTTCCAGACCTGTCTGCATTCTTTTTAGTGACAGAACCTGCAGGTTGTATGTAGCACTGGGTGTTACTGGACTGTATTTCTGCTGTCAAACATATAATTCTCGTGTGACAGAAGCACAGCCTTTCAGTGTAAACAGTGTGATCTCAAGAGGCCAGGCTGAATTTGGCTGTGAAACAGAAACCGGAGGAAACTGACCACTGAAATCTATAAGAATACAACAGAAATCCCATTGAGACTGAAAGAGAAAGCTAAATGTATGACAGGGGGACATGACATGAATCAAACATTAGATCTGAGGTACAGTAGCTGCATGTATCAACAGCATGCCCATTAAATCTTAGATTTCACACATAACCTCTTCTCATAATAAGTCAGTATGGACGTAAGTGTGTGGTTTTAAGGGGCTGCTTCCCCTTCTTTCTTTCTGCCAGATCTCATACCTTACATTTCACTGAGTCTGAGTTTGGCTGCAATTCATTCTAGTTTCCCTGAGCAGGTACAAACCATTGCCACTGAAAACATTTTTGATATTTTGAATAGTTAATGACAATGACATAAAGGATTTTAGCACTAGAGCAGCAGTTTGGAAATGTCTAGGAAGTGGCTGCTGGTTAACATGTCATCTTAATGGGCCACGTTATAGTCTCTATTTTATACTTGTTCCTTTGTCTGACAACAGAAACAGAATAACATGTAAATGAGAGCAGCTTTATGTGAACTCAGCTGTATTAAAGTACTGTGTATGTGAGCACAGAGAGGAAGAGAGAAGCAAACAGATAAAGGACGGTTCAGTCATTGACTATGTTTTGCCCAATACTTTTATGTTTCCCACTTGAGCTGCTACACTAATACTTGGTTTCATGTTTTTTGTTTGTTTGTTTGTTTGTTTTATTGATGGACCAATCTGCTTGTTGCTTGGCTAAAAACAATCAAAAATCTGAGCTCAGTTGCTAATGCCGAGTGTTGTTCATGATTGACCTGATGGTTCACTTTTCTCTTCTCACTCCTAGTCGTGTCTGTCAGTGTGATGGCTGTGATGTTGGCGCTTCTTCTCTCCATGCTGCTGGTGTCCACCCACACTCCTAGTCTAGCGTCTCCTTCCTGCCCTGTGAGCTGTCGCTGCTACAGCCTCACTGTGGAGTGTGGCTCCACCGGCCTGAGGGACATTCCCAAACACATCCCTCCATCAACACAGGTAGGTTCAGTTTACTGAAAGAGAACATTCACTGACATTACTACAGCTATTACTTCGATCTTGACTGATAGTATGAAAGAACTAAAGAAATTTCAATAACAAAACAAAAGTCATGCATATGGAATTGTGAGATACAGTTTTACCATACATCATAATTCTTTGACACATTCACCAGTACCGACCAAAAGTCTCACCTTGTCCCTCTACATCTTGTCTTCTCTTCATCCAGACCATCTTCCTCCAGGACAATTTGATTGGTCAGATCCGTCGACAGGACCTCATTCTGCTGAAGCACCTGCACTACTTGTATCTGCAGGTAATGAACACACACAAACACCTACAGGGTTGGGTATAAAGGACTAGTTCTGAATTGGAACCAGGGATTATTAATTCCTTCATGCAAAGTTTGGAGCTCCTGAGCTTTTGTCTACATCGTCACTTAAACCTGGTATGTACGGTATTTGTATATTCTATGTATTTATACTTTGCGCGTACAAGTGAGGCTAAGCTTCATAGTAGTGATATAATACAGTGAATACAGTAAATGTAGTTACTGCCCAAAAATGTTTTGAAGTCTTTCTGAGATGAAAAATCATGAATGTAAAAATGCAGTATGTTTGATGTCTCACACACCTAATGCCCCCGAATCAACTAATGCTAGAACCTAACAATATTAATATTATTAATATAATGGTATTTATACCATTAAGAATATCTATTCACTTTTCTTTTTTTAAAAACAAAATCTCAAAATGCAGTGTCAATTATGACAAAAAACTGTTAATGATGGCCTAAATCTCCTGGAAATAAAGATGTTTTCTGCTCTCAAAATATTTTGCCTTCTGTTCTTACTTAAATAACATCACAAGAACTGAATACAAGAAAGAATTAAGCTGTATTATTACAAAAACGTGACTCAAAAATGCTATAATTTTGAGAAATTGCAGTTTTACAAAATATAACTTGATATAACAGAAAAAAAGAAAAATCTGAACAGTTCATCCTAATGAAAAAGTCTGAAGAAGAACTCCCACTCAAACTGAAACACAAATTTTATGAAACATTGATGGTTTGTCCTTGAGCTAGTAGGTCATAGCTTTCAAAGGCATGAGTTCTCTTATACTTTGATACCACTGCAAACAGCTTGGAGGTTTATCAAAAATCCACTGATGTAAAATTCAATTCAATTAAATTCAATTCGATTCCGTTTTATTTATATAGCACCAAATCATAACAGAAGTTATCTCAGGGCACTTTTCATGTAGAGCAGGTCTAGACCAGACTCTTTATAGGTATATGTACAGAGACCCAACATTCCCCCATGAGCAAGCACTTGGTGACAGTGGCAAGGAAAAACTCCCTTTTAACAGGTAGAAACCTTGAACAGAACCCGGCTCATGGGGGGGTATCTGCCTCGGCTGGCTGGGTTGAGATAGAAAGGGGGTACAACATAAATATGTATAACAATAATGAGACTAATAATAAAAGTAATAATTATAATAATAGGGTGAATAATAGTACTAATAAAACGAAATATAATAATAATAATGATTTGAAGCAGTGGGTGTTGAGCAGGATAATGGGGGCAGTAGTTGGTTTGCAGTCACAGATCCTGACTCTGTAGCACCAGGGGTAAAAATACCTGCAGAAAGCAGGAAGAGAGTTAAGAGAGACAAGAAAGCACAAAGCTACAGGAGAGAGAAGAAGCTGAGTTAGTAATGAGCATTCATGGGATATGAATGTGTACAGATGGAAAGGAAGAGGAGGAGGGAGGAGCTTGGTGCATTATGGGAAGTCCCCCGGTCTTCATCCCAGACCAAAACTGGAATCTGGTTCCACAGTAGAGGAGCTTGATAACTGAAGGCTCTGCCTCCAATTTTACTTTTGGAGACTCCAGGAACCACAAGGAAGCCTGCGTTCTGGGAGTGCAGTGTTCTAGTAGGGTTAACAGGTACTATGAGCTCATTAACATATGATGGTGCCTGACCATTAAGGACTTTGTAGGTGAGGAGGAGGATTTTAAATTCTATTCTGGATTTTACAGGGAGCCAATGCAGAGTAGCTAACACAGGAGAAATGTGATCTAATTTCCTAGTTCTTGTCAGTACTGGCGCTGCAGCATTCTGGATCAGCTGGAGAGTCTTTATTGACTTGTTGGGACAGCCTGATAATAAGGTATTACAATAATCCAGCCTAGAAGAAACAAAAGCATGATCTAGTTTTTCAGCATCTTTTTGAGACATGATGTGCCTGATTGTTACAATGTTACATAGGTGAAAAAAGGCAGTCCTTGAAGTTTGTTTTATGTGGGAGTTAAAGGACGTATCCTGATCAAAGCGCTTCCTGACAGTGGCGCTGGAGGCCAGGGCAAAACCATCTGGAGTAACTATCTCTTTAGATAATGTGTTTCTGAGGTGTTGTGGGCAAAATACAATAACTTCAGTTTTGTCTGAGTTAAACAGAAGAAAGTTCCTGGTCATCCAGGTCTTAATGTCCTTAAGGCATGCTTGAAGCTAGCTAAGTGATTGGTTTCATCAGGCTTTATTGACAAATACAATTGGGTATCATCTGCATAACAATGGAACTATATGGAGTGTTTCCTAATATGTTGCCAACTGAATCATATATAAGGTGAATAGAACGTTTCCAAGCACAGAACCTTGTGGAACTCTGTGACTAGTTTTTGAGTATATGGAGGATTTATCGTTAACATGAACAAACTGAAATTGATCTGATAAATAGGACTTAAACCAGCTGAGAGTGGTTCCTTTAATACCAATTAAATGTTTCAGTATCTGTAATAGGATCTGATGGTCAGTAGTGTCAAATGCAGCACTAAAATCTAACAAGACAAGTATAGAGACAATTCCTTTGTCAGATGCAATTAGAAGATCATTTGTCACTTTCACCAGTTCTGTCTCTCTGCTATGATGCACATTAAATCCTGACTGAAAATCTTCAAAGAAACTATTATCATGTAAAAAGTCACGCAACTGGTTGGCGACAGCTTTGGATCAAGTGTAGGCTTTTTAAGAAGAGATTTAAATACAGTTGTTTTAAAGGACTTCGGTACATAGCCTGTTAATAAAGACATATTGATTATACCTAATAAAGAGGTGCTAGCTGGTGAAGGTCGATGGGAGAAAAACAATCTAAATCAGGTTTTACAGCTGTTTCTAAGGTTGCTGTGTTTGAAGATAAATTGGTGCCAGTTGAGGGTTGGAGGTGATGAATTTTGTCTCTAATAGTTAGAATTTTATCATTAAAGAAGCTCATGAAGTCGTTACTATTGAGAACTATAGGAATATATGGATCAGTGGAGCTATGACTCTCTGTCAGCCTGGTTACAGTGCTGAAAATAAACCTAGGGTTGTTTTTATTTTCCTCTATCAAAGATGAGTAATAGGCAGCTCTGGCTTTACAGAGGACCTTCCTATATGTTATGAGACTATCCTGCCGGGCTAAATGGGATTCTTCCAGTTTGATAGAACACCATATCCTTTCAAGTTTTCACCTTGTTTGCTTTAATATGCGGGTTTGGGAGTTAAACCATGGAGCTAACCTCCTTTGTTTTATTATATTCTTTCTTAGAGGGGCAACAGAGTCGAGTGTCATTCACACTGAGGAACTGAAGTTAGCATAGGAGTTCTCTGTTACATTGTATAATGGCAGTGAATTAAGTGCTGATGGAATCAGTTCCTTAAATTTAGCTACAGCACTATCAGATAGACATCTAGAAAAGCTTAAAATAGTGAGTGGGTTTATTTACACTCTGAGTGAAGCCAGTTGATTCTAATAATGAGATAAACGCAGTTTTGAGGCTCATTATCAAAATCCACATGAATATTGAAATCACCTACTAAAAGTACTTCATCTGTACCAAAGCATAGACTTGATAAAAACTCTGAGAATACAGATAACAATTCAGAATTTGGGCCAGGAGCGTGGTACACTATAACACATAGACCAGGCTTTAACGTTTTCCATGATGGATGTGTAAGACTAAGAACCAGGCTTTCAAATGAGTTATAATTGAGTTTAGGTTTAGGCTTGATTATTAGGCTTGAGTCAAAAATGGCTGCAACTCCACCTCCTCGGCCGGTGCCTGGAGGAATGTGAGTATTAATATGACTGGGTGGAGTGGATTCATTTAGGCTTACATATTCATCATGACACAGCCAGGTTTCAGCTAGACTAAATAAATGAATATAATGATCTGATATTAGATCATTTACTAATACGGCTTTGGATTGGAGCAACCAAATGTTTAAGAGTCCATTTATTTCTCCTATTTTGTTGTACTTCTGCAGTGTTGGTCTTAATTTTTATTAAATTTCTGTGTACAACTCCTCTTCCGTTTATTTCTGAGTTAATTCATTTAGGTGGTCGGGGGGCAGACACAGTCTCTGTGGAGGTTTGGGTGGGTGACTGCTGTAATGGAAGTGCAGAGAAGTGTGTAGGACTGCAACACACGTCCTAGCACCGAACAAAAGAACATCAAGCAGCTTTAACATGTGGGGTTTACAAATGTTTGTGTTTTGATGTTTGTGCACTTCAAGCTTTTCATGTATGAAACAATCCTCATTCAATGGAATCTCAACATCTTGTCCAGTGTCAATCTCACAAATGAGTACTTATAACACAGTAGAACAATAACATATTTTCCTGATTTTTTTTTTTTCAGAATTCCTAGTGTGAATGCACCAGCATATATACTCTGTTCTGGTCCAAGTTTGAGGAACACCACCACTTACTATTCTACTGAGAAATTGATGCTACCAGTCATTTTCATAATGGTCTCACAATAGTCTCATTTGTTTATGCTGATTATCCCATGGTTTTACATGACTGTGATGTAATACCTTTAAAAGACACCTCCATCAATTTAGCATTACACTTCTATAACATTGTCGGACAATTAATGGAAAAAGAAAAGATCAAAATCGATGCAGCTGAAGCAGAGATATTATCTTTTTTATTTACACAGATAAATAAAAAAGTTTGCTCTTGAGATAACTTTTTTCACATATGCAGTAGTAGTCCCCACCTGGAAACCGACTTTGTGTGGAAATTTCGTGGAGTTCATGGATGTTCAAATTCACTGGTATCTACAGTATAGTATATGATGTATGGATGGACCAACAGACAGACAGATGAGTCCCACTTCATATTTTACTTACTTTGCTTTATTTTAAAAATGAAATTCTAACCAGGTCAGATGGCTGTTCCAGCAGGAAACGATCAAAACAGAAGAAACAGCACCAGCAGTAAATGGATGTAGTAGAAGCTGCACTTCCTGAGCAAAAACCAGCAGCAAAGGGTTTTGTCTGAACACTGGTGTTCCTCCTCCTCCAGAACAACACCATCTCAGCAGTGGAGCCTGGCTCTTTCCAGAACCAGGGTCAGTTGTTGGAGCTGGCTCTGAATGGGAACCGGATCCATCTGGTGACAGCTGACATGTTTCAGGGACTCGAACACCTGCGCATTCTTTACCTGGCAGGAAATGATATCACACGCCTGCAGGACTACACCTTCCGTGGATTACAGGTAAACCATTTAACAGCATGTGTATAGTGTCTACTACATTTTAATTTTATAAATTTTAATGATAAACCCAATACAGAGCTATGAAAGATACCTTCTCAGTTTCTGTCTCAGCCTACTGTATATTAAGCTCAATGGATCATATGCACCATTCTCTCCATGTGGCAGCGTCTGCAGGAGCTCCATTTGCAGCACAACAGTATAGACATGTTAGCGGACCAGGCTCTAGCTGGCTTGACTTCTCTGGCTCTATTGGACTTGAGCAGGAATAATCTTCACACCATTGGCCCTGCGTCCCTGCAACCTCTTGTGAGCCTGCAGGTGCTGCGCATCACAGGTGAGGTGGGATTACAGACATACAGTACATGTCAATGTAAATAGATTAGGGGGGGTCCTTAAGAAAACTTGGTTAGAGACACCTGACAATCACATTGGTCTTTTTACTTGTACCAATTGCTGTTTTTGCATAATTGCATAAATTGAGTTGTAAGACAGCAACTGGGAATAAGGAGCTAATTACCATCGTAACCACCATGTCCTACAAATTTAAGGGTTAAATTAAAGCCATGTGGTTCATATAGACTGAACCAAGCAGGCAGACCCCTCTTGACTGAAGACTGGTTATTTACAAACCAAAACAAGTTTCTTTTCAGCATGGAAGTTAGCTCTTGACTTTTGGGAGCAAAATACAGTGGCAAGAAAAAGTCCCTCTGGACCCTCTGGAAGGACTTGTTTGTTTTTTCTGCTTTCATCGATTATAAAATGTGATCTGATCTTCATCTAAGTCGCAAGTATAGACAAATACAATATGCTCAAACTGATAACACACAAACAATTATAATCTTTAGTGTCTTCACTGAACGCACCCAAAAAACATTTACAAGTAAGTGAGCCCTTGGATTTAATAACTGGTTGAACCTCCTTTGGCAGCAATAACCTCAAACCAGCGCTTCCTGTAGCTGCAGATCAGACCTGCACAATGTACAGGGGGAATGTTGGAGCTCATTCCAAAGCATCTTTGGGCATTTCCTGGAAGTGAACCCTGCACTCTGTTGTCAGTCCTTCGCTTTGTTTGTTTAAACCATCTCCCCTGACCTCCTCTCTATGATTCCTGTGCATTATGAACACACTATCTATAAAAGCAGGGTTACCTGTTTTATTACTCCTTCCAGAACTGTACTGAATCAGTTTATGTAACACTGCAGTTATTCTGTGTCTAGTCAATGCATATCTCTCTCTTTCTACAGTTATTCTCAAGCTTTCAATTCATTCTGTACAGTTTCCTTGTTTTCCTGAGGTCAGTCCAAAACCATACATAGACAGTACACCCTAGTCACTCATCTCAAAACATGTCTTTCAGTATACTGACATGTCTTCATCCTAACACAACAACAAGTGACTAGGACCTCAGCAGTTTCAGCATCAAGAGGTTCAAACTTAACCTTGCATCCTTTGCTCTGCTGTAGACAACCCATGGCGCTGTGACTGTGCTCTCCACTGGCTGAGGAGCTGGATTGATGAGGCGGGGCAGCGGCTGCTCAGCTCTGCAGAACGTCGGCTGGTCTGCACTGAGCCGCCACGTCTCTCCCACCTCAGCCTGGTGGAGGTTCCCCTCAACAGCCTGGTGTGCATCCCTCCGCTGGTGCAGCTGGAGCCCAGGAGGCTAGCTGTGCGCCTGGGAGAGAGCCTAAGGGTGTCCTGCCATGCCTCTGGTTACCCTCGGCCCCAGGTAAGGATACTTAAAATAAATAGGTACTGTATAACTTCCAGTAGATTCCACAATACTGGTTTTCTTCACCATTCAAAGTAGTCTAGCAGCAGTTTGCATGTCATCACCTGAAGATTACTCACTCTGTGTCCTTTAGGATTTGATGTCTGTGAAAGGTCTAAAGTGTGCCTGAATCTTTTATTAAAGAATAATGATTTTGAAAACGTTAAAAAAGTTTTGTTAAGACTCCATTACTGTCACCAAAGAATGGCTGGGGGACAAATAAAAGTAAACCCCACATAATGCGTGTGTAGGTAAGGTGTTGCTCCACCATGTGCCTCCAGAGCAGCTTTAGTGCTCCTCATCAAAAAAACCTCCAAGTCTCTGGACTCCACTGGAGGGAGGAACAGCATTATTCCAACAGATGCTCCATCATGTGGTGTTTTGATGATAGTGGTGGAGATTGCTGTCTAACACGTCGGTCCAAAATCTCCCATCGTTCTTCAACCGGGTTGAGATCTGGTGACTGTGAGGGCCATCGCACAGTCACATCTATCGTTTAAAATAAACTTACTTGACTCCAGTCTTTCATTAGAGGATCAAGTGACCAAGGTTTTTCAGTCATGCTCTCTCAAGATAAGGACCTTAACCAATAATCATTTTTAACTTTCACGGATTTGAGACAAGTGTCTGTGACGTGATCTCTTCTTGCCAGCTTATAAACAAAGTGAATTGTAGAACTGATTGAAGATTCTGATGATAACATTTGAGGTTTTGCATGGCCTGGCTCCCAGTTATTTTAAACATGTTGATCGCCTAAGACACACAATGCAGCCTGAGATCTTTGGGCAGGAACTCAAGGGGGTTCTCTGACTTCCATCCAGACCATCCTCTTCTGCTCCTGTAACTGTACAAAAGTGCAGTCATATAGCTTGATTTCTTTTTTTTTCTTAAAAAAGCGGCAGATGTGTCTTAATGCCATTAAGGACAAAACGGCTTCCCTTCCTCTACACCTATCTCTTTCCCTGGAGTTTTGCTGAGCTCATGCTGTGTCTACATGTTGCTTTACATTGTACTCAAAGGCAGTTTTCACCTCACTTTCTCTGGAGTGAACTGGAGCGAAGAGTGAAAAAGCTGCTGAGGCCAGAGTGAATACAGTGCTTTTAGTGAGGAGCACAAACTACTGCTCCACACTCACTGCTGCTCAGGATTTTTACCAGAATGAAATTTCACTGCAAAACCTGAGTTCACAAAGATTTGGGCTGGCTTTCAATGGCTTGTTATGGTCAAGGAAGCAACGTGGAGTTTGATAGTGACCCTGTACGGTATAAATGTATGTACAGCAACTAAGCAACTGTTTCAGATTTGTTAAGTTGATGATGATGTTTAGTTAGTGCGCTTAAACATGATCAGATCTCTGTCAAGACAACTTAAGTTTAGCAAAGAGCAAGCAGCGCTAACCTCTATTGTTTTTCCTCTACAGGGACCCAACCTCACGCCTCGCAGCATCTTTAGGTTAAAACAAATAGTCAAAAGGTGAACAAATGGTTTAATAAAACCAGAGATCTGTTAGGATGCTCTAATAAAGTGCTAGAATTATGTTTTTCTTTTCAAAGCTTGCAAAACCCTGCCAAATCACAGCAAGTGTAAGTTGCAAGTACAACAAAGAGTGGGCACAACAAACACGGCTACCTCTGCTTGACATAAAAAAAGAAAACATACAAAAGCGAAGGGGTCAGAATACTTTCAGCTTTGGAAAAATGTTAAGGTTTTCTTCAGTTTAATTAAAAAAATGGAAGGAGATTGTCTGACAGTAAAACCACAGTTACAATTCAGGTTGATAGCAGATGTTACATGATTCAGATTTTTTTTTTAATTATTTAATTGAAACTTCCGTTAACCTTAAGGCCACTGATCAGAAAACACTGAATACTTTTGCAGGTGACCTGGAGGAAGGCATCCCAGGGTAAAGTGGTGCTTTCTCCCAGAGGCCTGGTTCAGGAGCTGGGTGCTGGAGGAGGTGGAGTGGGCAGAGCAGAGGATCCCTCAGAAGAAGGCAGAGTCAGTCTGCACAAGACTGACGCTGAGCGCTTTGACCCCGACACTGGCAGTGGCATGCTGTTTCTCAGTAATGTGACTGTGGCTCACGCAGGTTTCTATGAATGTGAAGCCTGGAATGCAGGGGGTGTGGCCAGGGTGACCTTTCAGCTCGCCATCAACTCATCCACTTCCTCCTCCTCCTCCTCTTCCTCGTCCATCTGGGCCTCCTGGTCCCAAGTGTCCTCTCCATACTCCCCCGCTTGGCCCCGGCTGAGGAACCACGGCCCTGCTTTGGGCTCAGATGTGAGCCGCGAACCCCTGTACGCTCTGGGCAACATGGCCTTCAGCGCTCTGGGAGCTGCCACTCAGACTGCCATTGCTGTGGGCATCTCCCTGCTGGCTCTGACCGCTCTGCTACTGGTCGCCATGATCTACAGCCGACATCAGCAACGAGATAAGGAGGCCGATGGAGCTGAGAAAGTGTGTGTCTGTGTAAATAGCCTATTTTTAAAATTAGCCACCAAAAATATGTAAATCTCCAAAGTAATATTTTTTAGTTGGCAAGTGGCAATGGCTTAGGCTAGATTTTGGAATTTTGGCACAACAAAAAATATTATATACAGTATATACCAAACAATTATTTTCTGATACATTGAAATGTATCAGAAAGCACTTTATTCACAGTTTGCATTGATAATGTTAAAATTTAAACCTCTCCTTTGGTTCTGATGTAATATCTATGATCTGACAATAAACTGCTGTTAAGTGGAGTCACACATACTAAAGAAAAAACCTTACATATTTCCAAAAACAATCAGTGATATTGACCCTTTAGTAACATCTAATGGCAGCCAGTACAAACTACCAGCCCCGTATGTAGTAGTAAGTAATTAAGTGTGTAAAACTTTCAAAACCAAAGTTACAAATTGTATCAGTCACAGAAACACACAATAAAAGCAGAACAGAATAATATGCATCTGAATAAAAATTCAGCAAGAAGAAGAATAAGCAAGAATTAAAAAAAAAAAAAAAAAAGAGCAAATCAGGGCGAGGAAGCATCTATGAAATGCCTCTCATTATAAACATGTCTTAGTAAAACACTGGACAGTGTTGGTGCCCTGACCCTAAGAGGGAGAGTGCTCCAATAACTTCGACCCAGGACAGCAAAACTTTGGTCACCATGACTCACCATGAGTGAGGCAAAACCAGAAGCCCTTGCTTTGAAGGCTCGAGAGGTCCGGTAGACCTGTCTAGCATCACCACTTCACTGATATAGGGTGAGCCAAATTGTGTAAAAGTTAGATTTAGTTCTGTGAAATTTTGAAAAGTCTGATTTTAAACATAAGACCCTCTGTTTTAGTGTGATTTAAGTGTAGGGAATGATGAGACATACAGGCATTGGGCTCATTATAGCCAAATTTGAAAGAGAAAGAGAAAGAAAAGAGAGAGGGAGAGAGGGAGATCAGGATGAAAGAGAACATAGCACAATAATAATAATAAGACTAATGACAGAAGAAGAAGAAAATAATAGGACTATTGATAATGATAGGCCAAAGTAAACATAAACAAGTACATGCAAGTAGTTGGAAAATGGATATAGAACAATAGAAATACAAAAACAAAATGACAACAACATACAGCACAGTGTCTATATACAGGTCAGTTTGTTTTTGTAACATGTGTGTACAGAGTAACAGAGTAAGAATGCTGGAATAAGTAATGGATGGATAGTGAAATAAGTTACTTTATGTACATATTATATTACTACCTACAAAACTCTTCATGGATTAGCACCTTCCTAACTGGCTCAATAATATTGGACCAACATCTTACCTCTACTGATTCAGCACAGTTGTAAAATATTAAAACCTCAAATGTTTCCATTATATTGTGTATTAGTGTTCCCCAAAAGTTATGGATGTAAATTTTAACCTGCAGGAGGAGAGCATCCTGTACGTGAACGACTACTCTGACGGCCCCACCACCTTCGCCCAGCTGGAGGAGTACCGTGACGAGCGTGGCCATGAGATGTACGTCCTCAACAGGGCCAAGCCTGTGCTGCCTCCTGCTCCACCCACAGCTGTCTCCACCACTAACTTAGGTTGCCCCGCTCCGTCTGACACCTCCAGCCACACCCTCTCCTCGGGGCCTGGTCAGACCCTGACTCCCACTCTGGTCCCCAACAAACAGCAGCAACAGCAGCAGGAGGGTGACATACGGACCATGAGGAGAATGGCTGGTGAGGGGGGGGAGGCTGAGCCTGTGATCACATCAGAGGCTGAAGGGATGTTTCTTAACCACACAGGCCTGTTCATGGACTCTCAGATCGCCTACGAGATCCACTGCTGAAGGGCCAAGAGAATCCACTGCAACTGTGTGTGAGACAGTGTTTTACAGCAAAGCCTATCACATCTTGCCACTGCTGAACTGTACCAGTAAGGGACAGAAGTACTCATTCCTGTGGAAGGATTTAGTTTCTACAAGACTAATCCACAGTAATGAACTATTATTGGCGAAGGTTTATATACCTGACAGAGCTCACAGTCTGGTTTTTATCAATAGCACTGAGGCTTTTCAATGGACATACTGTGACCATGCATGTCAAAACATCAGTGGCCCTACACTCAAAGACAATGTTAAGTGGACTCAGGTATACAGTATACTGAGCTGCACAAAACTACATGAACATCTGGGTCAGCATTTATCAGAACTACTTTCTAACAGATCCCTTTCACCGTCATTGCTGTACAAGTGTTAACATCTGTCCTCTCAAGAACTCAGACAGAGCTCTTTGGTTATTTGCAGGGTGAGTATAATAAAGGGGGAAGTTATGAAATCTTCCAGTACATGAGCATGTGGGAAGCCTTGCGTGTTTTGTAACTGTTGTTAATGTCTTAATTTAATTTTCAGACAGTACAGTGATGTTGGGACAGCAGCAGCTGAATTTTATTACTATTTATTTAAAAGTGTGGGAACGTGTTAATCATCACAGAGAAATGATTTAAGGAACATTCTCGTTACTTTCAATCTTAGTCTTAATCTCGCAACGTGTGTCATTCTGATCAGTTCTGAATAATGTCCTATCCAGTTCCAGACAACAACATTGAAACTCTTGTGTCTGTATCACAAGGTGTGTTCAACTTTAAGCTGGCTCTTTTTGGCTCTCTTTACCTGGCTTCACTGATCCTAACATTGGTGACTGTGGATAACTGGTATCATGAAGTAGGTTATCAAATAGGTCAGTTACCCCTGGGTTTTTTAGTCCAGATATGAGCAGGTTCACATGAAAGAGGCAGAGTTCTTAATTAGAGGCCAATTGCATGCAACATCAACAGAGCAAGAGCAGAGTATTTCATATTAGATAACAGGACTGTTATACACAACTGCTAATTCAGTGGGGAAATTAGGCTTTTCGGCAAAGTAAACAACATAGAATAAAATGAAACATCTAAAATACAGTGACTTCAGAAAGTATTCAGACCCCTTCAGTTTTTGCACACTTTATTGTGTTGTAGATTGAATTTTAAATGGATACAACTGCAATTTTTGCCCATCAATCTACACTCAATAATCCATAATGTCAAAGTGAAAACATGTTTTTTATACAAAATTTAGCAAATGTATTAAAATTAAAAAAAATAAATCTCTCATTTACTACCTGTTACTCAATTGTACAATAAATACCTTTTTGTCATTTATTTACAAATATATACATATATGTATATCTAAGGACTTTGGTTGGCTTCAAGGAAGTTCTGGCCAACTGTCAGACAATTCAAATGACTCAGGAAGGGAAAGCGGGGCTTGGCCCAGACTTTTCAACAGGGGAGGATAACTGCAGACCCTGACTGATTAGGTTGGGTGGTGGCGAGAGCACTTTGAGGAACACCTGACCCCAACCAACAAGTTTTCTGTGGACGAAATAGAATCTGAAGACTCAGGACAAGCCTCACCCATATTCCTGGCAGATGTTTTTGATATAGTGAGAAGTTCCTCAGCAGCGAGGCACCAGGTGCGGATGAGATTTGCCCTGAGATGAAGTCAGTGGACATTGTTGGGCTGTCTTCACAATGTCACGTGGAGGTTGGGGGACGTGTCTGTGGCCTGGCAGATTGGGTTGGTGGTTCCCATTTTTTTAAAAGAGGGACCAGAAGGTGTGCTCCAATCAGGGTATCACACGGCTCAATCTCCATGGGAAAGCTTATGCCAGGTTGCTGGAAAGGAGGCTCCAACCAATTGGCAGACGTTGGATCCAGGAGGAACAAGGCAGATTTCATCCTGATCATGGAACAGTGGACCAGCTTTTCAGGTTGCTAGAGGGGTCACGGGAGTTTGCCCAACCAGTTTACATTTATTTTGTGTCTTTGGGAAGGCTTACGATCGTGTCCCTCGGGAAGCCTTGTGGGGATGCTGTGGGAGTATGGAGTATCTTGGCCTTTGAAAAGCAAAGCTTTTGATTTACCAGTCATCATAGGTTCCGACCCTCACCTATTGTCATGAGCTTTGGGTAATGACAGAGAGAATGAGATCGTGGATACAATCAGCTGAAATTAATTTCATCCGCAGGGTGGCTAGGCTCAGCTTTAGAGGTGGGGTAAGGAGGTCAGACATCCAAAGGGTGGTCAGACTAGAGCCTTTGCGCCTTCAGAGCCAGTTGAGGTGATTCGGGCATCTGATCAAGTGTCTCCTGGGCGCCTTTCATCTGTGGTTTTCCAGGCACAACCAAATGGTAGGAGGCCCCGGGGTAGACCCGGAACACACTGGAGAAAATATATATCTCCTCTGGACACCTCGGATCCCCCATGAAGAGCTGGAAAATGCTGCTGAGGAGAGGGACGTCTGAACTACCTTGCTGCTGCATGGCAACCTGACACTGGATAAGCAGTAGAAAATGCATGAATGGATGGCTGGATATATATAGTAAACACATAGACATACATACATATGTCCACATATACTTTAAGAGAAAAAGTTATTGAACTATGTGGATATATCATATTTAACAAAAATATTATATGTTTCATTGCCTAGTTTTTCTCATATCTAATATAGGTGCCGTGTTCAGATAGCTCATGACAAAGTGTCCAAAGTTTCTGATTTGAGTCAGTCCGTTTCTTCTAAGTTGTACAAAGAAAATAAACTCTTTGTCCATCTAATTGTCTTCAAAACAAAAAGGATGTATTTTTCTGCTAGATGAATCGTTTGTTCAGTCTTCCTCCTTATATAATGTTCAGTGTCCATCCAGAATATTTTTGTATAAATACAATGAAAAAACAGATGGCAAGTTTATTTTTCTAAACCACAGAAATCACAAGATTATTCAATATCCAGTCTAAACCTCTCGTTTTACTAGACGGTATATCAATGCACAAGATCCTAAAAGACACCTCTTTTACTGTATTATTTACACAATATTTATCACCAGTTAACCATATTTTATGTCAGTTCAATTCTCTATTAAGGGATGCCCCAAAACATTTCCCCAGAGAAAGAGCCAACCCCTGTATAATATTCCTAATAATATTTTTATTTGAGCATTTCTCCTTAATAATGTTAATTTCTCTTAAGAATATTCTTTTGCCAAGTGTATGTAGAGCTGAACCATTCTAAAAAAACGTCACATCAAACATTACTGCGTAGTCCTTTCGTGTACGATTCTCTGAACTTAGACTGCAATGGAGCAGGTTAACCATGCAGCGTATAGTGGCAAGAAAAAGTCAGTGAACCCTTCGGAAATATCTGGTTTTTCTACATTAGTTGGTCAAAAAATGTGATCTGATCTTCATCTAAGTCACAAGTACTCCATTACCATTACTGCCAGACAGGCCAACTGGTCAACAATATGTAATACAGTTTGAAGTTGAGGGTTAAGTAGAGCATCCCCCATATCCCAATCTTTTACTCTTTACCATATTAACCATCGTTCTGCAGAAAACACACAAACCTTCTCAAATCTGCATAGATCTTGCCAGTAACACTATTTGGCAAGATCGTTTGTGATTGGTTAAAATATTGGTAGGCACGATTCAGCAGCACCTTGACATGTCCCTACTGTTCGTACCCAAATCTAAGCCCATGCTTTCAGGTAATTTACCAATGTACAGAGCTAAGGTTAGTGACTAGTGAAGATTCACCACACTGCAGCTGAAAAGACTGGAATGATCAGAAATCAACAGCAGGCTATTTAGTTTATAAATCAACACAATTAAAATTAATATTTATTAAAAGATCCAACGCTGCTTCCCGTTGGCTGCAGCCAGTACCCCTTCAGTAATTCCAAAGGACACTGACTACTTCTTGCCACTGTAGGTAAGCATAGGGAATTACCCAGTTACCACGGGGATCTACCCCAGTTTAAAATGAGCCCACTTCATGATATCACAAAACCTGAGTTAAGATCAAAGATAGCTGCTTAACACATTAATCTCACAACGCGATAGAGGCTTGTGGTGTTAGCATACTTTGACTGTTAGAAATGTGAACATTTTGGAAAACCCAGGATTGGATGTTGCAGCCCTTTATGCCATAATCCAAGATGAACACTCGTAAAGAGGCACTAATCGGATTCTGAAGAAATGATTGACTACAGAGGACATCTGGCTCCGCTTAACACGGTTTGTCTCCACTTTCATACAGCTGTCTAGAACTGACTGAAAAGAGATGGTTCTACTGACTGAATCTGTACTTTTTGCTTTTTCTAAGACATTATTCTTTAATGTAATATGACATAGTTTCTGAGAAAACTGAATCCACATTTAAATGTTTAAATGTTGTTCTTGTCTTTTTTTATTATCATTTTATGTAATGAAATACAAATTAATATCTACCAAATTTAACACCACTCAGCACAAACATCTTGTTGCAAATTAATATTCCCTCATTTTATCCACTCAAGATGAAGGTCAGCCTGGCTGAGCTGTGACAGGTGAAATGGCATGACTATCTTTACTCAACCAAAAGAAGAATGTGGATAGAAATGACCCTCTGTTCATACTAAGTTCAAACTGGATGAAGCATTGTTTCTGGTGCATGAATGGAACAAAAGAGGGATGTTATTGCTCAAGAGGAGTGCTGAGACAGGGAGAATGGCAATATGAGAAAGCATCATCTGAATTTTGCATAATACATACAGTACTGACATTTTACAATGTGAAGTTTTGGTAAGAAAGAGAGATTCATTACAAAGTCTGGCAGCAAAGGGTCTTTACAGGTCTACTCATTTATGGCTGGATCAACGTCTTATGGGGCCCAGCACCAAAAGTTGTTGTTGGGCCCCTATTGACCCCCACTATACAGGGCAGTTTCATTATGTCCCTAGACACCCAGAAACCAACCAGTACTTTAAAGCTGAAATGATTTAGGTGACTAATCACTTAGTTGATTTACAGAAAATTTTGACTCCAACTAGGAGTCAAAGGTGGACGCTGTAGTTATGTGGTATTTCACCATTAAGATACCAAGGCACTCATATAAGTCATTTTTTAAAATAAAAATTGCCAAAGAGTCAAGATGGTATGAGCTTCCCAAATATGACTATTTGTTATTTTCCCAGTTTTTTGTGATAGTAAATGCCTCATTCTAAGGTTTTTGACTGTTGGTCAGACGAAAGAAGCAACCAGTATGCATTATATTAACTTGGGCTTCAGGGAATAGCGATGGGCATTTTTCAATTTTTTTGTCATTCTTTTCATTAAACAATCAATCAATTATTAAAGAAAATGAATTTCAGATGTATTGATAATAAAAATGATTGTTGGTTGAAGCTTTACTCGTCTATTATTCTCCTATGATGGAATAACATGACCTTGCCCAAAGTTTTCTGTGTAAATTACTTGACATAGACTAATTTAACAATTTGATTAAACACAAGTTTAGAGTGAATGAGCACAATATAAACTTATACGATTCAGATCATAAAGCTAGATTTTATTTGGACTGTCTGATCCAATCCAAATAGATCCAAGGATAATTCGAGCTGATCTAAAATGCTGCTGCCAACGCCCTTGTGCACTTTTTATTCAGGTCGACCGCATCTTAGTCTTGGGTTTGTGGAAAGTGTGTATCTATAAAGACCTCTATTCTGTCGTTTTCCTCAACTCTACAGAGCCTTTTAACCTCTTTCAGCTCATTGTTTTGGTTTTATGGCCAACAAATGTACTGTTTGGTTCAGTCTCAGTGATCTCATCAACTGTTTCCAGCAACAGCAGGCAGCTGTTTTCGGGGGAAAAGGGTCTGATAAACCCACTGCTGACTACTTGCTCAGCAGCAAACAGCAGACAGACCCAGGTGAAACCAGCTGGTGAATGTAGTGGGGCACTTAGCAGCTAAAGAGCCAGATATTTCCCTCAGGAGGCCTTTCATTGAAGGGAGAAAAAGAAAACACACCTAAAAGGAGTGTGAGTATTGGACTTACATTCATTTTCTTAAAATTAGTGTCTATGAAGAAGGGAGTCTAGCTGATGCTTTTGATGAGTATGACTTCCTCAGTCATTTTAACGACTGCAGCGCAGGCACTGTAGAGGTCAACTGTGTAAAAAAAAAAGATGATTCATGTCAAGTGATGAGAAAACAAAACCCAGGCAGTTTCAGTCAACAAATTGTAGTAAGGTATCTCAGTGGAGCGTCAGAGGATTTTTGAGTGGTGAAGAAAATCAAATTGATTTAATATGTAAGTGCTATATAGGTGCTATCACTATGTGTATAAGTAGCTGCTCAGGAAATCTGGGGAAATATGCAAACAGCAACTATTTCAGTTAATGGTACTCCAGCCACAGGTCTGCTGGATTCAGCTTGCACTTAAACTTTAGTCATGCCTTATTTGGTTCAAGCACAGAAGTTTGGACATGTGGTGGTAGATTAATGTGTTCATGGGGACAAACACCGTTATCGTACAGCTCATGTTTATCTAGAGGTGCAAGGTCAGACGGACTGTACTTTTTAGAGGTGGGGGATTGTACCAGGCTTAAGTCAACCAGCATTGTCAGGCCATGATGTAAAAATGCTGTTTAAGTTGCTACAGGACACCAAACCAGTTAACATGATTATTACTCAGTTAAGGGCAGAGAAGGAAATTGATCAGTCCACCACTCACACTGGCAAACTCAGTTATGGCCTACTTATAGCCAGTCAAAATTTCCTGTAGAAAGTAACGTCAGAAAAGAAAAGAGAAAACAATGAATGTGGTTAGTTGAATTTAATTGAAACAGCTAGAAAGGAGCAGCCTCAGTTACCATGGCCAAGCCAGTCAGCTGGAGAAACCTGGTGGAAGATACCAAGGCGCTCAGGATACTTGCAGAGAGAGGACCCAAAAGGCAGACCTGAATTGCTTTCAGAGCAATTGCCTGAACTCTCTAAAGCGCTTGCTGAAATCGGTATTTCAACCGCTTTCGGCAAAGAGGTTGAAATATATATATTAATTGAATTGTAATCTATCATCTTGTTTGCACATACAGTGTAAACAGTAAGGTTCAGTTACTATTTCGGTATCAGCTCCTCTAGCTAATGGGTGGTGCTAAGGCAGCTGGGAGGTCATGGGGTTGAGACAAGGGGAGATGATGAAGAAGAAAAAAAGTGAGCGAGCATGGCTGCATGGGGGAAGAGAGAGAGTTTGCAGGGATCGGGTAGAAATGTAATGATTTGTCTGATCTGTGTTTTGACTTAACTAAAGTTATGAGAAAAACCCAGAAATGGTTTCAACTGATTCATTCCTTCTGAGACGCTCACAACGCCAAGGCTACTAGTGCCTGATATTCAGAGGTGATCCCACTAAAGCGAATCAATACTCATCACTGCACAAATCCTGTTAGTTTTAATAGTTGTTACCCTGTCAACTATTCTCCAAAGTAGGAGTCCCAAAAGAAATAGTAACAGACCCAGACACAGCTTTTCTGTTCCAGACTTTACAAGGGATGAAATGGGGTCAGGACCACTCCTTAACACCCAAAGACTGACAAAGAAAGATTTAAACCAAACATTGTCTATGCTGATGGGAAACATTGGGATTGCTGGCTGCCTTGCCTGATGTCCTCTTACATACCAGTGCCCTCAAACCTATACAAGTTATTCTCCCTCTCTCCCAAGTCAGATGACCTCTTGATGTGCTCAGAGATGCCTGGGAGCAACCTGATGGTCCCCAGCCAGTGCCTGTCCTCCAATATGCCCTTCACATGAGGAGGAAAATTCAAATGGCTAAATTGGTGCATGATAATATGGAGAAAGTACAGGTGAGTCAAAAGAAAGCAACAGTAAGTATCCATCCAGGACAAGAGTTGTTGCTTTTTCTGCCAACATCAAACAGTACGTTTTCAGACCAGTGGCAGGATCACTTTAAAGTTTTACGGCAGATGGCTCCTGCTGTTTCTGAAATTAGAAATACTGCAACATAGGAGAAAAAGTAATTCCAAAACAGACCATACCAGCCAACAGCTATTGGTTAGGACTACCAAGAGGACGATCAAACTGACCAGCTTCTTCCCCAAAACACAGAAGACCGTTAGATTCATTTAGACTTGTCTCATTTGTCCCCAGAGATGCAGGAGCAGCTGTTGGCCATTGTTCCACTTAGTTTGTCCAAAAACAAACCAGGCTTCACCTACTTGGTGGAACACCACATCATCCTCAAAGAACTTCCCTCAGTGTGTCAAAGAATGTATCATCAGCACTTTACACCTGTGAAGATGCCATTGGCAGGTCCCCTTAGCTCCTGTGGCTAGACAGTACACCAACCTCGGAACTCCTCAGGGCGTGTTCCAATTTACTGTTATGCCATTTCGTCTAAAGGGTACCACCTGCCACCTTTCAAAGATGTATGGTCCAAGTCTTATCGGGTGACAGCTGGTAACCTTGATGATATTCTCATCTGCAGCCACACATGGGAAGGTCTTCTCAAAGAAATTCTCCAGTATCTTTATCAAGCTGCTTTGACTACTCAACACAAGAAATGCCCCACTGCACAACAGAAGACCAAGTATTTGGCTTATCTACTGGTCTATGGAATGATACGGTCCCAACAGGGGACCTGAGTAGGTGGTAGGTTCCAGTTGGGTGTGGCTGAGAGGGTAAAACACAATTCACTGGAACAGGGGGAGAGAAGAGGTGGCAGCTTGCTATGAGGCCAGAGTTTAGATTAGTGGTTTTTATTTATTCATTTATTTTGAATCTTTTTCTTGTTACGTCAGCCTAAGTTATTTTTTAGGTGAAATTCCTGGGGTTCATTTTTGCCTGTTTGATTAATGTTTTTGTAAATAAATGTAACCTTTTTGCATTTATTCCTGCTTTCGATCTGCTTCTTCAACATCCCCTTTAAAGCTTTTCAGTGTCAAAGATCATCTGCCCTGTATGCTGTGAATGCACGACAATGTCCTGGCCGAAACGACTCATTCGTTGTAATGGTGCTCTTACAGTATGTACAGCAAGTTCAACATAAAATGTTATGAAGCTTTGATTCAACTGACAGTTCCACTAATTAAATTTGTAGAAAGGCTTGTATTATAAACCAAAAAAAGGTTGATGGTAAGACAACTATGATGAAACTGGACATTGCAAAATAATCTTCACTGTTCTGGTTAAAGTCTCTGTTTGTTCTTTGACTTTGGCAATGCTGTGGTCTTGTTGTCATTCTACACCTTCTCCTGCCTCTTATGTCATTTATCCTCTCTCTCCCTCCCACGCTATTCTGTTAACCTGTCCATGTCTATATAACATTCCTGGCTGCAGTGGCTGCACTGTCTGTCTCCTCTGCATCATGAAGAGATTACACGTCCTGGCGCTGCTGTCCTCAGCGGCGCTGCTTTGCAGCGCTGCTCCAGCTTTGGAGCCAGTAACATGCAGTGAGGACGGTGGTGTTGCAGCAGCACGTCTGGCAATGCATCACATCAACAAGCACCATCACCACGGCTACAAGTTCCAACTCAGTGAGATCCTGGGCAACAAAGTGGAAAAGGTATTAGAATCAGAAATGGGCAATAACTGTGCACACTCGCTCTATAATTAAGCCTGATTTTGAGGTTCTGGTACTTTGAATATTTTCATTTTAGAAGACTACAGTTTTCTTTCGCTACAGCTCAGGTTGAAATGTTGTCTTTTGAGCACATTTATCTTACAATGAGGGGTTAATAGTTACTTTGCAGATTCCAATTTTAAACTCCCAATGAGATAAAAACTTTTTAACACTGAATAACAGCCTTTTTTCAGCTCAGTGAACTCTATAATATTAAGAGTTTTACACATTTTAACCAAAGATCCTTTTTTCCTTTCAACATCTGTTCCGTCTTTCTGTTTCTTTCAGTCCTACAGTGCTTTCCTGACTTGCTCTTTTCTTGTGTCCCTTCTTTTTCATCCTTCTTTTTACTCTTCCTTAATTGCTTTTTTCTTTCTCTTGTAAACTTATATATGAACTGAAACTGAAAATATGAAAATCCCATAACAGGTAATGTGTAATGAGTACATAAACACATTTTAACTGTTAATTAGTGCCTGACTGATACTGGATTTTTGAGGCAACTAGTGATCCATTCTACACCTGAACAGGCATTTCCACTTGTTTTGCTTGATTAATCGACTCAGAATTGTTTAGGCTAATTTGAACAATAGAAAAAAATGACGCTATACCCCTGCCGACAGAAATGGAACGAGTAAGAAGTGTAGGTGTATGTGTGTGTGAGCACATAAGGAGGACTGGGAGCGCTGCGAGAAAGTGTTTTGGGAATCCAAATGTTTCATTTTCATTATCTGGCCTTGAATCTGGCAGAACAACTAATGCACATATGCATTAGTTGTTACATTTTCATGACAAGAAAAATGCCTGTTTAGCAAAAACATGATGCTGTATTGGGGTGGTGTAGGGACATTAAAAACTCCATATACCTCAATAGTTGTGATTTATGCTCTTACTCTCTGTTGTTTCCAGGTTGATGAAGACTGTAATGTTGAGTTACATTTGGACCTTCTGGAGACAGTGTGCCACACTGTCAACCCCAAACACTTTGAGGACTGTGAAGTCCGTGGAGAGGCTGACGGGGTAAATGCTAAACAACTGTTTATGTAATCCAGTTCCCCCTTTATCAACCCTGCATCAAATTCATCTACAGCCAGAGAGCGGACGTACGGATGTTGAGATTTTTTCTATAACAGAGATATGAGGTATCTGCAGTTAAATGTCACTGTCTCTGTTTCTCTGTAGGTGGTGATGGCCAACTGCACTGTTACGATGGCTGTAAAAACCGGCGTTGCCAAAGTCACCAAATATGAGTGTGACACGCAACAAGGTGGGCTTCTCTTCTGTTATGTATCAAAACCTATCACCAGACAGAACAGTTTTGCAAAAACCCTGGAGCCTGTTTTTTTAGTTAGTTTGTTTTACATCCAGTGTCAGCATTTCTACAATTATTCAGTTCTACAACAATCTGCACATGGCAATTAAGGTATGGTTAAGGTAAAAAAAAAAAAGATATTTAGTATGACAAATAAACTATGGTTAAAGTGAGGCAAATAGCATTTTTTTTCAGTCCTTGTTGATGCTAACCTTATTGTTGGCCCGGGGAGACATGCAGACAAAAAATGTTTAAGAACATAATTATACCAAATTTATTCATTTGTACAAGTAGTTGCTACACCTGATTTATCATTGAGTGATGACCTTTCTTCAGTGAGACAGTAGCTCACACAATAAAAACTCACATTTCAGGAGCTCTCTATTCAGCTCTGCAATACAAAAAAATGACTGTAACCCTAATACAGCATTCGCTTGATCACATGATCTCACCTTTCTTTGACCAGTGGCTCACAGCAGGTCCAGTCCAGTGTGATATTATTGAAGCAGAAATCAGACAACATTTCAATTTAACAGAGATCTCCATCGGCAAAAATAAGGTTGAAGCAGCCAATGAAACACTTAAGTGCTCCTGTTAGATGTTTTTAATGTTTACAGCAGATAGATAAGGAGTTTAAAACTCTTACTACCAAAAGCCTTTAAATTCAATCCGATCTTATGGTTGAGCTGAAAATATGAGTCTATTTAACTAACACTTCTGAATATATTGCATCCCTACTGAGGGAAGAAAGCATGCTTGCAGTGTCTTGAACGGCATCTGATCTTATTTGCGGCACTTGCTGCAAATCAGATTAAGGCTCATTATCGCCTTTAGTCACAGTAATTACCCTGCTAAAAAAAAAAAAAAAAATGGATTGGCTTGGATAAAAATACATTTTTTCACTGGGGGGGGCAATGTTTGGGTGTGGTTCAGTTCTACTTAGAATACTGTATCTGTGGTTTCATTTGACTGGGGTTTAAGTAACAAGATGATGAAGAATGCTTCCGGGTTGAAAGAAACTCAACTCAACTCTCATGATTTGGATGATTATTCACATACTGTGGAGCCCCAGAAAGCAGGCTCACTCATAGCAACGATTCTCTGTGTGCAGTAAAAAATAACAGCGCAACGGTCACAATCTGCCCCAACTGTCCCATGCTGATGCCACTCAACAGCCCTGCAGGTCTCAACTCTGTACATGAAGCCGTGAATAAATTCAACCAGAACACCACCATCCATCACTACTACATCCTGCAGGAAGTGGGACGGATAAAATCTGGGGTAGAGAGAATCTCTCTATACACACGCACACGCAGGAGTCATGCCTTAAAGTGTTTTCTATTTTGTATGATTATCACAGACAGAGGGGGCAACTATTTTAACATGAATTTTTTGATTTTTTATTCTGGAATTCATGTATGTATGCGTCTGTAATCTGCAATCATAGTGATGTTTAAAGTAATATGGTACAGTAAAACATCTGTATTCCACTCCTTTCCCCGATTTGCTGTCTTTCTCCTCCTCTCTCAGGACATTATGAAAGCAGGGATGCGCTACTATGCCGAGTTTGCCCTTGTGGAGACTCATTGCCCAGTGGGATCCAAAATCATCCTAGAAGCATGCAAACCTCTTTGCCCTGACACAGCTGTAAGTACAACTCTTACATACAGAAGCGTTGGAAAGATTTACAGCCACACATTGACATGCTATGTACTGAATTTAAAAGGGATTATACAAGCAGAATTTTACTTTCTGTTCTAATGCAACTTTAGACACGAGACACGAGCAGATCTAAACAATTTGATGAGTGTAGTCTGGCTGCTTCTGGTTCCTTAAAGTTGGCTTGATGTGTCAGGGCCCTGTGGCTTGGTCTCTTGTCTCACCACCATTTGCTTCTGACAGACTTGTGTGACCTTGAGAGTGGCTTCAACAACACAAACTGGGGAACAAAAACAATAACCTTAAAGGACAAACCTGCTGTTATTCTATATGTTAATATTTTAATTGTCAACAATTCCCATCAAAATTGTGCTTGCAAGGAACAATGTGTAAGTCTCTCAATACTTCCTGACCTCCCTACCCTTTCTGTGGCACTCAGCTCTAATCGCAGTAGTTGCTCCTGATGATACACAGTTTTAACAATGGCTCACAAATATTTTGTTTTGTTTTAAAAAAACAGCTCCATTCTAAACAGCTGGCCATTGTAGTTTTAAGCAAACGTAACTTAAACAGGAGAAAAAAGTGACTTTCTTGGGGACTACTTTCAGCACCAAATTAATCAGTTTTTGGTGCTTTATATGAAAAATGGAAATTTGTTATCTACAATCAAATCCCTCCAAAAGCTTAAAGGAAAACTAATTTTCTCCCATCAATATTCAGTATTAACTTGACTCCAAAACATACTGAATGTTGACTGAACTCCTGCTTCAAAGTTTTTGGCCGTTGTGTATCCTCCATGCGCCATACACAGTTGATCACTCACATGTCTGTTACACAGATAAAACACAGTCTGTTTAAATCACAAAATCACAAATATTTCAATATGCTGATGGCTATTCATTACCATAAAACGTATTTAACTTATATATACATATATACACTTTATTAAGAACTTTATTAAGTTGTTCTTTATTACAAACACCTGTACACCTGCGTGTTCATGCAGTTATTCAATCAGCCAATCATGTGGGAGCAATGCGGTGCATAAAATCATACAGATACAGGTCAGGAGCTTCAGTTAATGTTCACATCAGAGATCAGAATGGGGGAAAAAATATGATCTCAGTGACTTTGACCGTGGAAGGACTGTTGGTGCCAGACGGGCTGGTTTGAATTTTTCTGAGAAATCTGAGGCTGCAGTGGACACAGGCTCACCAAAACTGGTAGGTTGAAGACTGGAAAAATGTAGCCTGGTCTGACGGATCTGGATTTCTGCTGAAGCAGCAGATGGTGGGGGTCAGGATTTGGCATCAACAGCATGAATCCATGAACCCAACCGGACTTGTGTCAAAAGTCCAGGCTGGATTGTGGTGGTGTAATGGTGTTGGCTCAGTGTGGGCCCCTTAGTACCAATCAATCATGGTCTGAATGCCACAGCCTGTCTGAGTATCGTCCCTGACCATGTGCTTCCCTTTACAGCCACAGTTTACCATCTTCTAGTGGCTACTTCCAGCAGGATAATGCTCCATGTCACAAAGCAAAAGTCATCGCCAACTGGTTTCATGAACATGACAATGAGTTCAGTGGACCTCAGTGCCCCCCCGGGGGGTGTTGGAAACTTTCCTTTCTCAAAGGAAAGTTTCCAACATCTGGTGGAATCCATGATACAAAAAACTGAGGCTGTTCTGAGAGCAAAGGGAGGACCCAGCCTCAGTGCTCCTTGGCATAGATTCTCCAAGTCTCTGGATTCCACTGGAGGGAAGAACACCATTATTCCAACAGGTGTTCCCTCATGTGGTGTTTTGATGATGGTGGTGGAGAGTGCTGTCTAACACGTCGGTCCAAAATCTCCCATTGGTCTTCCACCGGGTTGAGATCTGGTGACTGTGAAGGCCACAGCACATGATTCACATCATTTTCATACTCAAACCATTCAGTGACCCCCTGTGCCCTGTGTGGAGGTATCTGCAGAGTTCAGAGAGTTCAGAGTTTTCCTTTGTCACCTGTCAGTATATATACTGTATATACATACGTGCATAAATACATACAGTATATACATACATTTGGATCCACTTCAAATATAATGCTGCCCAGAGAAAGTTTGCAGTAGTGTCGGGAGAGAAGCCACGCAGCTACAAATTTGCTGTGAAGATTATTCTCAAACTGCTTTACTCAGAAATGGAAGTAACGTTAACGTGTTAAATAGAGTTACATTTAAAGCCATATTAAGCCAACTACTAAACGCAGTGGTGTAACATTATCTATTATCATCTCACAACATCGGGACACGGCTACATTGCTTGCAGATGGGGTTTTAGCCTCACTGAAAGTCAGTAGCCCAGCCAGCTACATTGGCCATCCTTTCGCTCAGGGGCAAGTTTGTTTATTTTGCAGTGTTAAACATGCTCTCCATGCTAAAGCATGCACAGCTTAATTGCCATATACATTTGATTGTTAGGTCTGTTTTTGGATGGGTCAATTCCAGCTGGTTATTAAAATTGACAGAATATTATGTAGAAGATTGGTTTTGGGCTTGAATAAAGTCTGTTGGGCAGTAGTTACCTGTCTAGTAATTAGCTTGCTTTGTGTAGAGATTCCAATTTTTTTTTTACCCACAATTTTATTTAAATGGTAGTGTTCAGCCTATTATGAACAATTACTGTATGAGAATAACACAGCCTAGTACATCACTTCCACCAAGACCTACAAAATTAAGAAATAAAATCAACACTTTTCTGGCACAGTCCTGACAAAACTGAACATTATAACAGACCATTTTCATTTTCTTTCAGCCTAAAATCAGTTGGATGAAATCTTATAAGTAGTTTGCTTGGGTGAAGTTGACTGAATATGACTAAAACTAACATGGACTTTTTTTAATCTCAGGAACTAAGACAAAGACTAAAATACCTGCCTAGGTTTGTTTGGTTTTTTTTTTTGTTGGTTTTTTTTGCTTTTTCCATAACTTTTGAAGGTTGGTCTTGTTAATTATGATTTTTCTTAGCCTCCCTCTATTTTTCTTCAACTGTATAAAGTCTTCTTCATTACCTGAAAGTTTATACATGGCCAGGGCTTTTTCTTGAAAATGAGTAGCCTCTAAAATATCAGAATTAATCCAGGACTGGACTTTGGCTTGATCCTCCCAGACTTGAAAGGGGCCACAGTGGCCATAACAGAGATCAACATATGTTTAAATTTACTCCAAGCCAAATAAACATCATTAATATTTAAGACTGGTGACTAGTCCAAAGTGTGAAATATCTCCATAAAGTTCTCAGCTGAGTAAGGCTTTAAGGAACGAAAGACCAGTGAAGCCGGCCTTTTACATATTTCTGGTACAAGTTAAAATGATCACTTATGCTGTGAATTAAAACTCCACTCTGCATTATATTTTCTTTGACTGAGAGTATCAAATTGATTGTGCTCTGAATTATGCCACGAATCCTAGTAAAACCTTGTATTAACTGTGTTAAGCCAAAACTCTTGCAGCACTTAACAAAGCCTCCATATATGGAGCAGGATTTTTTGTAACCACATCAGAATTAAAATAACCCATTAAAATACATCATCTCTTTAACATGGGAGATTCTCCAAACTTTCAGATAAAAAGGGTGATTATGTGGAGGACGATTAACTTCTACAAGGACTGGTCCAGACTTTGGTAGACATAGCCTACTGTATATCAAACCTTAAAATCTTCTCATTGTCAATACAATAATATCAGTTTATTCTATTTAAAGCTAGGCAGTCCCTTGTGTTCAAGGATGGTGTCAGTATGGATTTGAGTTTGATTTTGAATATTGTGGTCATTCGCTGTTTCAGTTTCCTATTTGCTCTCATTCTCTCTCTACAGCATCATGCTTTCTGCCGTTCATCTTATTTGAGTACAAACGGACTTGGGTCTGTTCAATGTGAATTCTATCCCCCATCGGTGAGTCCACATTCTAAACATAAGAATACAGTATCTCCACCTAATTTACTTTATCCCCACATTGACATAGTTGCCTCTCCAAAACACCAGATCTTTCTGTGAAGTGTTTTGATATACTCGACATTATTTATTAATTCTGTACCCATAATTCGTAAATCTGAGGTTATATACAGTTACACTCTGCAGAAAGACACTTCAACTAACTATGTTTGCTCTCTTCTAAACAGCAGACTGATGCCCATGGCCCTGGTGATCAGGAGCCCATATGCAGGCACTCTCATCCTGTGCACCCACCCCATGTTCATGGTCAAGGCCCTCCTCCCCATGCTCATGACCATGGCCACCCTCCTCATGCTGGCGGTGTATTACCCCCTCCCCATGCTCATGGTCAAGGCCCTCCTCCCCATGCTGGCGATGGAGTAGCGCCTCCCCCTGCTCACGGTCTAGGCCTTCCTCCCCATGCTGGCGGTGTATTACCCCCTCCCCCTGCTCATGGTCAAGGCCCTCCTTCCCATGCTGGCTGTGGAGTACCCCCTCCCCACGCTCATGATCATGGCCACCCTCCCCATGCTCATGATCATGGCCACCCTCCCCATGCTGGCGGTGGAGTACCCCCACCCCATGCTCATGGTCAAGAACCCCCACATGGCCACGGAAGAGTGCACCTGCTCCGACCCTGCCATGGATTACTGAAAAATATTGACCCAGCTCTCCACCCCATTTGCCCCTGGCCTCCTCCTGAATACCACCTCGACCCGAAACTGAGCCAGTCCTGAAACTGACCTGCCGTATGCAGACCACATGGCTCAGAAAGGCTTGATTTTTATCAGCTCATACATAGGGCTGCCTTTATGTTCTCAAAGCATCATTTTCTATGGAGTCTGGAGTGTATGATGGTGGTAATTATACACGTTTTCTGTGTTAAATTATAATCAATCAATAAATTGCTACATCTAAACGAGATACTATAAACTGAAGCATTTAATTAGCATTTAAAAAAACTAAAAAAATCTGCTTTTAAATGACTACTTACAATGAGTAGTCATAATTGTATTCAATGGAATTGCAAAATTCAAAAAAATTGTACTTATTCCATTTACTCATGTGTGTCTCACAATTTAGGGTTTTGTGCATTAACGTGTAGTTTGTATTTCATGATTGTTTTAGTAAATACAGCTCTCTGTAATTTTAAAAAGTTTTAGCAGTGTGCCACCTAAATCCCAAACACAGAGCAGAGCAGGAGCAAGAGCCACGACTGGCCATTGCTCCATGGGTTTGCCATTTCATTTTGAGTTGTCACACTTTTAACACTTAGATGACACTAGAATAAAAAAGTAAACTTGATCAATGTTGAATTTTTCCATTTTTACACATTTTTTATATTTGATTGGGGCTTAAAGTGAGATTAAATAAATTAAACCTATAGATACTTTGAAATCAATGTGAACACCAATTAGGCAGGAAAGCTTTTTATTAAAGACCACACAAAAATAGGAAAAAAAATATTTGAAGACATTAGTACATTCTCAATGATCTCTGGAAACTACCATAGAGTTTTAAGAGCATTTACTTGAACCACAAATTAGAAGACAGACATGTAGACCATTAGCACATAAATTAAAATAGCAACGATAGCTACTTAAAAACAAGTTTATGTCGCACAGCAGGTCAGTGACAGTTTTTTGCAGGAGCTGAAGACATAAAGCAAAATGGTGAGGATTTGATGGTTTTACTTCCACCTGAGGCTGAAATGAAAGCCTTTCTATCCTTAAATCTAGTAGCTTCTACTTCATGCAGAGAAGTAAGCAGAAGCTACGGGAGCCTTTGCTCGCTGAGAGAACTCTGAAAAGGAAAAAAAAAGAATGGAAGAAAATGAGTTGAAAACCATCACATTATCCTCCTCCTCTTTTCTATGCAGCTTCCAGTGTGTCTATTCAGAACAGGTAGAAACACTTTGCTTTCAGTCGTGGTCGGTTTGCTTGAACCCTTTATAGGCACTACTTTGCACTAGTTTGTCATATTTTTAATTTAATCATCTTGAATGTAAGGATGCATCCTGTCGTGTTGATCTCTCCTTTCACCCTGCCACTCAGCTTTCATAGCCATACTTGCCCTGTCTGAAGTCTTTGTCCTCCACATGCTCATATGCAAAAATCAAAAATACTCTTACAAAATATACATGACTGAAAACATTGTGTTTCATATATACAACATTGGAGAAATCAGGTTAATGCAGAAAGATGACTCTAACCTGGTTACTTACTATAACTGCATGGATTAAGGTACGGCATAGGTTAGGCAATGGCTGTGATGTCCAATAGGCATTTGTCCATTCTTATCCTCATCCTGATCTTAGCCTGTGCTCACATTCTTCTGCCCTGTGTCTTCCCTTGACTCACACACCAAACACTTTACCAGCCTTGCAGTATTAACGCTGCACAACATGACGTTGTCTGCTAAAGCAGTCAAACGAAACCAGTATTTGCTGTTTATGCTGAATGATCTGAAGCTTGTAGTCCATGCAGTACTTTAAATGTTGATCAGTTTTACCTCTGTGTAGCAGATTAGACGACAGACCGTAGATTGGGATGCTATCGTCTCTCCTCTCAAAGTACTTAGAATCCAGACCTGCATAGTCTCCACTGAGGACAAGTATAAAACACATGCATGAAGACCACAAAATGAAACACGTATCTTTCAGTCCTCTCGCTTACAGCTAAACAGCACTGTTCTAAAAAAAAATCCCCAAGACAAGCCAGACATGTTCAAAAGGAAAGCAGAATTTTCATTTAAAGCTTGAATTGGAAATATTTCAAAATAAGAAAACGTTAACAGAGTCAGATGCTAGATCCTCTTTAGACTGAATGTATTCCACACACCAGTGTATACTGGGGAAACAAATAATATACTTGGGGTAAGAAAGCAATCATCCAAACTCACGTCTGTCTGTTGGCTGGCTGCACAGCTCGCTGTTCAGCAGGAGTGACATCAGCAGTCACCCTAGGAGATATAGCAGGTTTGCCTGTCTGAGGATAAAACTGTGCCTGGAAAAATACAGTGATATCTTTAACTGGGGGCAGTGTTAATAGTAAAATCTTGTTTGTCACGTGAGCTGTGTGGCTACAACGTTACCCCCCAAAGACTGTGATATAAATAAACGACCACTAATATAACCAGATTCAGTTGAAGAGTAAAGTATATGGTAATAGTTCTGTTTGTGCTTGTGACTAAGTTTGGGTTAGTATGACTAAGCACAGCCAGGAGTCCTACCCTTAGTCCTGTTGTTGTGGATAAAACTGAAGGATTCTCCAAACATTCAGTAGACGGTGGATTTCTGGACAGCTGCTTTTCATTTAGCTGCTTGTTAAGCCAATTTATAACTGTGGTAAAAGAGAAACATTATACAAGATGAGAGTGGTGTTAAAAAAAAAACTGACAAAACTGATATGGCAATTTGATCCTCATACTGTAATTTACTATCAGTGTGATGTTTATAGTCAAGAATTATTTAGGTGTTGCAGTTTACTGTTCGGGCATACCCTCTTTAAAGTGTCTCTTCTTTCTAATGACAAGAATACACCATGGTTTTTTTGTCACAGAAGCGGTTCCAAAATCCATAAATAAATAAACTAAATCACTGAGTATTTCATTGCTTGATAATTTAATGGGCAATAAAAGGAGGAATTAGAAAAAGAATTTATAAATATTCATCAATAAAAGGTTCAAATTAAAAAGGAATTTATAAAAAGTAGATAAAACTGTCAAAAAGTACATCAATTATAATTTCATTAACGAATTCCATGCATGAATGAATCTCTTATCAGTGAGGGGAATGAGATTCAATTTTAGGAATTTTAACAAGGTAATTAGGTTTCACTTATTTAAAAAAAAAAAATCCAGCAATTGTTTAGAGTGTAATCTCCACTAGCTCCTCTAAAATAACTATACTTAGTCTATTTATAATAGAAATGAATGAGACAAGCATCCTCACCATTCTCATTTGTTTTTAACACTTCTCTGCTTTCATTTAGCTTCTGTACAGTCATTTCCAACTGCTCCTTTAATTTTGAAACCTGTAAAATACAAGCAATTTTGTTATCAAGTTCATATCAAATCAATTTCTTTTGTTTTGGACAAACAAACATAATAATAAGGATAATTTTTAAATTTAGATGAAAATCCTTTGCAACCAATGACTGGCGGAAGACTGGAACCCATGGACCAAATGCCGAGTTTCCTCCCTTCAGATTCTTTGCCAGGCCTTTTACTGCAGCTGCCTTCAGTTGCTGTTTGTTCGTGGGTCTTTCTGCCAGGCCTCAGTTTTGTCTTCAGTAAGTGAAAAACAGGCTCGGTTGGGTTGATGTCAGGTGACTGACTTGGCCATTAAAGAATATTCCATTTCTTTGCCTTGAGAAGCTCGTGTTGCTTTTGCAGTATGTTTTTGGTCATTATCCATCTGTACTGTGAAGCACCATCCTATCAGTTTTGCAGCATTTGGCTGAATCTGAGCAGGTAGTATAGAACTATACACTTCAGAGTTCATCCTGCCACTTTGTCAGCAGTCACATCATCAATAAACACCCAGCTCCATTGGCAGCCATATAAACCCATCACATAACACTGTCTCCACCATGTTTGACAGCTGATGTGGTGACTTTGGATCATGAGCCGTTCCTTTCCTTCTCCATACCCTTCTCTTACCATTATTCTGCTACAAGTTAATCTTAATTAATCACTGTCCAAATACTTATGTGCCTAACTGTATTATGCTTCATCAATTACAACCAAGAGAGGCCCAAGAGACTCTTAAATGCTTGTGTCTGCAGTTTCCATGATTTAAAGACATACCTGCTCATCCTTGGTGACGAGCTGCTCCTGAGCGGTCTGTAGACCCTTTTCAATGTTTTGAAGTTTTTCTGATGTGTTCTGAAGGACCTTCTCCTGTGACACAGTCACAGTGTTTTTGACTTTTATTTTTCCAACTAGGCCTCGAACCTCCCCTTGCAGCTTTTTAATGATACCATTAGCCTAGATAGAAAAAATGATTACATAAAAGGATGTAAGAAACTGGACTAGACCATATTCAAACATCAGGTGCAGTCATAAACTCGGTTGCCAGTTTATTAGGTACACCAACAGGTGTTTCTATTATTTTGTCCAACCCATTTATATCAATGAGGCTAGGCTAAAGGACAAAAACATCTCTCTAATGCAGTACAGTTCAACAGCAACACAAACTGCATCCTCCAAAGTGATCACAAATTGGAATCAGCACCTCTCTCAAACAGTTTCAACTGAACATTAGAACCTTCATTACTACTGAACCTAGTTTATGTCAAGCAACCAGAACACAGGAACACCTCAAAGTGGTAGTCTCAGCTTGTTAAGAATCAGAACATTAACACAACCCATTAAATGATCCCAAAAATCAAGTTTGTATGGACATAGGGAGATGGCTATTTATGGGTAATAGCAACAGTTACTCAATGACTAAAATAACTGATTTCTAATATAGTGTGGCCTGATGCTTATATTTAATTTATTCTTTCATATGCTCAGTTTTGGGGTTAAACTATACCAAGAAATAGCTAAATAGCATGCAGCTTCACAAACCTTTATCAGCTCCTCAGACAGTGACTTCACCGTTGCTTCAAGTTTTCTAATCTGAAGTTCTTTACTTTCAGCATTTTCCTCCACTGATTCCTAGAGAACAAAAAAATATAGGTTAAAAATGTATAAAACAGAATTAGACAGAGAACCTAAAAAGAAAGTCTGGTTTTATTCTATATTGTTGCTAATGGGCTATACAACAGAGAAGGAGAGATGGCCGTTTTACAGCCTAAGAGGAGAAAGTCCACGTTAACATTGTTGAGGCCTTCCACTATGGAGACACCACAGTCGAACTGGGAAAGAAATTCAGCCCTGGACTTATCGACCAGCCTGCACCCCGAATGAAAAGCACACAGAGAGGGCTGATAAAGAGACTGATGGGGCCAGTAAAAACTTTAAAAACTTTATGGATTTTTTTTAATGGTTCACTGGACCACTGATGTGATGGCCCACTTGACAGCCCACTGGGATTTGAGCTGGTAGTCCCAATGGCCAGTCCTACTTTGGTGGAGAAACTTCTGAGAATTGACTGGCATGAAGACGGATACGGAGGTTACTCTGTTTCAGCTTGACAGTTTGTGTAAAACATTTGTTTTGCTATGTTTCACAGAGCCAATAGGTCAGTATTGTTTGTCCTGTTTGTTATAGCTGATCACATCAGGTTAATTAGCAAGCAGGTACTGGTGTCACATATGTGTGTCCACTAATGTTAAATTACCTGCCACAGTCATTCGCCTTATTTTCTAATTTTGCCAAGATATTTTGCTGGTGTGATGTTAACTGTAGTTGCGAGTTGTGACTAGTGCTGTGCGCTGGCTCTGGGAAACTGTCTTGTCCTCTCTGCATGTTAGCTTCACAGCAGCAACTTTAGTTATAGTAATGAGTTTGGGGGGTGGAGCTTCTGAAGGAGCACTGAAGGGAGGGGTGTATTTGTTTTGCTGTTAAATTCAAATATCAACAGTCTTTGTCCAGATTATCTCACTCCACCTTTAAAAGACCAAAACCAACAATGTGTTCTCTCTGATTTACATACCCTGTCTGTGGCTGTCACCCCCATTAGTTCCCACTGAATATTGAATCCTTTGAAACAATTTGTTTCATGTAAAAAAAAAAAAAAAAAAACAAACAAACAAACACACAGAAAAGAAAACCTCAGCAAATTAATTTGAACAGCTGGCCTCTGTGTCTTGGCCTTACGTTACTCAACAGGAGGAAATAGTGATTTTGCTGGTGACTATTTTCAGCAGTGGATTAATCCACATTTAGTGCTGCAGTGAGTATTTTGAGCAGCCGGGTGTATGTGATATTGAGTCAAACTTAACTACAGCATGTGTTCATGATAATGAAGGTATATGTCACCCAGTGCAACAATGTGATTGATGTCCTTTTACTCATTTTTGGACAACAATAGAGCTCTATAGCACAGAGTGATAAGATATATTTGTCTTAGGATATATACACAATTAGGGATGCATGGTATATATTTTTAGCTGATATATTGTTAGCTGAAAATTAAGTTACTGTTATTGTCTCGATAATGGAATTTGCAGGAGGGTACAGACGTGTAGCTCGTTATGCTAATAGTGAATTGTGTTGAACAAGTTTATAACAAACACTAGTTGTAGGTTACGGTTGAGCTAATTAACCATGTGTCTTAAAATTAGCTGAATTCTTGTAGACTTTGAGGCTGCGACCAACCAGTCCCTCCCATTTACCAGTGGTACCTCTCCATTGAGTCTGTTCAGAACAGCAGTAGAGGAGGGGGACACAAGAGAGGATGAGGGATGCCACAAGTCTATTAGCCTGTCTGTTTAATGTATGCAAAATGCGTGCACCCTTTCTAAACAGTGGAGTTAACTTTAGGTATCCATTAAATAGTCAGAGAGTATGTAAAGTTATTCCAATGGTTTTTGTAGTTTATAAATGCTTGCCAAAAAGGAGGTCTGGCATTAATTAGCCTACATTTTAAAAAATAAAGGATATTACACAGGAGTTTACAATCAATTAATACATTCTTTATTCTAGGGATGATGGAGGTTCTCTAAATATTGGTGTCATACTGGAAAAACAAACTTGTCAATCTAAAAATATATATATCCATTATCCTCTTCACCTTTTTGCATTTGTAACATTAATATTATTGTTTATTGTATCATATCGGTCACAACAAACATAATTATTGGTTGTCGATATTGGCCCTGAAATTCCCTATCGGCGAATCTTTACATACACTATGACTATTTATCTTGGCCTCAGTTGGCCCTGCTAACAAGTAGGGCTACAATAGTATGGGTCAACCAAAGCCTGTGGAAAAATGCCCCCTAGCATCTCAAATAAGGAACTTAGCCTGTAAGAATGTAATAGACAACATGGATCTGATATTGTGTCTACCATAAGATCAGGATATGCTAATAGTGTAATGTCAGCTGAAGTGTGCTGATGTTTTTTTGTCATTATGGCTTTTCAGGTGATGACAAGAGAAGACAATGCATTAGTAGCTCTTACCTTCTGCTGCTGAGTGGCTTCCAGCACCTCTTTTGTGCGACGCATCAGCTGATCCTTATCTTTGATCTCCTGTTCTAAAACAGCCACTTTCATCTGCAGCTGGCTCACCAAACGCTCCTTCTCATGGACCTCTGTGTCCAAAGTGCTGTTCTCCCTCCTAAGAGACAGGACCTGCTGCTTTGAACGCTGGCACTCCTACACAGGTAACAGACATAACAGCAGGAAAACAATGGGCAACAATGTAAAAGTCAGAATTATATGTTTTTAGTTATGAATGTTGATTGTTAGCAAGAGTGGATGTGTAAGTCCCAGGCTGAATGCAAGTGCTAATGACATTTTGTGTGAATTTGTATACACATATACAGTAATTTAATACAGCTGAGTTCACATTAAGCTTTTCACATTTACATGTTTTTCTGTTTCTCTTGTCAGCATAAGTATGAAATAGAGACTGAGACGTGGCCCATTAAGACGACATGTTAACCAGCAGCCACTGCCAAGCCATTTCCAAGCTGCTGCTCCGAACTGCTAAAATCCTGATTTTATAACCACAATGTCTGACAGAATCACCAGACACATAAGTTAAAGACAACGACTGTGCTGTGATTTCAGCTTTATTTACCTGTAAAATGAACAGTCAGAGAGAAAGTTACGAGCTCATTCACGTCTGTGTCAGCTGCCATGTGGTCAGTTGAATGAGAAACTTAGAGAGGTGTGGCTGTGGAGGGAAAGCACAACCTTGCGCTCGTGGGGCAACACTGGTGACTCTCGTCTACGGAAAGTAGCTACAGGTTTGTCCAGAAAACCACTAGATTTGTCACTTAGTGACTTTTGTGAAGAAAAGCCGCTAAAAAAAAAGCCAAACAAGCTATCTGTAGGTTCCCTTTGCAAAGTATTTCTGTATTTTTTTTAAGCTAACAGGAAAGTTTATTCAATACTATGATTTTAAACAAGAGAAAAAGAAATACATGAGATTTGCCTGGAAAAAAGACCAACATAATGCAGTGCTTAAATCAAAATGACAATGTGTTTTTGATATTTTCATATTTTAAAATGCTGTCTTTGTGAAATATATATTTGCAGATGACCACATATACTGCTGATGTCATTGCTTTGGAAGAGTCCCATCCTGCTGTCCTGTCAGACTCAGATGGATGATCTTCCCGGTCTACACAACACTCATCAACTTAAGCTTTCAGTCTTTCTGAGTCATGCGGTGTTTCTGTTTTTTTTTTTTAAATGAGCTAAAAGAGGGATCTTTGCACGATGGTAATCTATTGTGAATCAGTACTGTCAAACAGCTTTATGTTATGCATCTAGATGGCTAATTGTAATGGGATATTTATGACAGATTTTAACAGTCAGAAATATTTTTTTCATGGTAAAATATCACTCTGTTCTGGGACATTCACAATGTCCCCCCAGCACACATTAAGTTAGTAGCAACTTTGTGTTAAATATTGGAAAAAAGGGAGACAGTCAGTCCCCATAAGGAACCACAACGCAGTGTGAGAATGTCCCCGAGCATGTTTTATTCAATATATGTGAAAGCAGACAGAGTTTGACTGAGCAGAGATTGGAGATATGTCTAAACAAAATCCATTTATTTAAATAATTTTCAGTGTTCATATCAATTTGAATTTTCTTTTTTGATATTTTCATATTTTAAAGCATTGTCACTGTAAAATATGCGTTTGCAGATGACCACATATACTGCTGTTGGCTATGGAAGGCTCCCCGCCTGCTGTCCTATCCGAGACTGAGACGGATGTTGGGGTATTGGTCCACACAACACTCATCAAGACAGCAGTGGAACAACTGAAACCTGGAGCAGGTCTTTTCTGCCAATGTTTGAGCATTGTGTGTTTCACTCTTTGCAGTTATCCAGCCACTTTTATTAATGCTTCTTCATGACATCCCACGGGAATTTGCATTAAAGCACCCCTATGCTTGTAGTATGTATGTGCATCTTTGTACTAATGCCGTGGGAAATACATAATAACCTGACAGGGACACAGTGAAACATTGCTCTGAAGTACCAATTGTGGTCAAAACATTACAGATTAATTTGAAAGGAGATATGTAAAAAGTTTGTTTCGTAATAATTTGTTTATGAATGAGGATTTCCTTTTTAAGACTCTGGCATTGAGTGTATGTTTATTAGTTTAACAGAAGTCTGCTTGTTTTGGGTTTGACTAGACTTCAATGGTGAGGTTTAACTCATTAAAAAGTTTAAATGTGCAATTTAAAATGAAAATTTGACTATTTCTTATTGTGACATTTACTTCGCTACATCACTAACACTGGAATAACATGTTCTATTCAAGACCCAGACTCTAAATTATTTCTGTAATATTTATACTACTATTTACTTTGGCCCACTGCAAGAGCTTCTACATAATAGCATATTGTCTTTCCTCTCACATACTTCAAAACGTCCTGGTGAGGAAAACCTTGATCCACAGGTCATATGCCTCATTGCTCCTGTTATTACTGCATTACTTTTACACATTTTTTAATTCAACCTTTACTTCAGGAAAAATTCCTTCAATATGGAAGGCATAGATGCTTCTGTTGCACAAAAATGATGACACTTGTGACTATCGACCTATATCCAAGCTTTCCAGTCTGTCCAAATGTATGTAACATTGCCATAGTCCAGCACAGACATAATGGTGGTCGCCAAAAGGGGGCCAAAAGGAGACTTATAAGTCTCCGTTTGGCCTCGATGGAACGGCAAGACTTGATTCTAAAATAAAAAGGCAATTTCAACTTCAGTTTTTTCATCAATTGCTGAACATGAGGCATAAAGGAGAGAAAATGGGTGATGCACCTAGGCGCAGCAAGTTTTCTGCATACAGAACTAGCCAGTCTCAGCCTTAACCAGACAGACTACCATTGGATTTACAGATCAGCACAGGAGTTTAAACCAAAACAGGTGTACAATGGTGGTGTTATCCAAACAATTTGCAGAATCGAATGGTACTTTTCAGAAGTACAATTCTGCATTTGCATTATTTGCATTTTCTCACGAAAGGACCAGAATCAATCTAATAATACAGACAGTAAGTATTGTATATATTATTAAAACTGGCCAACGAAATATATTGAGCTTTGAAAGCTAGGAATTTAAATCTTACCGTTTTCTCTCTGCTAACATTACATCCAGTATTGGCATGTTTCCCACTGTTCCACAGCACCCACTGACATCTGCCCATTCAAAGTTCAAAGTTCAGACTATTTTTACTGTAGAATGGTGAAATTGACACTAACATCGTTCCACAGCAGCCACACTGACAATGCTGCCTGCAAATGTGTCTGCCGACATTTTTTGTTAACTGGCCTTGTGAGCGCAGGTATCGACTGACGCCGGTTATCTCTAAATGCCAGAGATCAGCCCGATTAATCGGGCTTATAATTAAGTCCACCATTACCTCCAATCTTGTTTCATTGACTGGATTCCAGGTTTGCTAACTCCTGACTCCAATTAGATTTTGTTGACTTCATTAGCCGAGGGGTTCACATATATTTCAATATGGACAAGAACAATAAAATTGTGTTTATTATTTAAAATAAATTGTTTGCAAAATATTTTAACATAGACAGAGATCTGACCATAATTTAACACAAATGTACATAATTGCAGGTAATTCAAGAAACACTTACTTTTTCTTGCCACTGTATGTCAAGATTTTCAACAGCTACAACAGATATTTATATTATAATAATGTATGAAATGACAATGTGAAAACAATGTGTAAGGAATCGCTCATACTGCTGAACCTAAAGAGAATCATCACCAAAATCTGTAGCCTCCCTTATCTTTACAGAGCTTTATAGCAAGTTTCAGCTCATTGTTCATCTGTCTGGCCCACAACTTTACTGTTTTGGTTCATGCTCATTGCTCTCATAATATAGTTTCTAGCTGCAGCAGACAGCTGTTTTCAGCAAAGAAAATGTCTAAAAACCAACCGTACACCACCTGCTCAGAACCAAACATCAGACAGATTCAGTTGAGCAGAGAATACAATGGAGCATTTAGCAACTAAAGAATCCAATCAACTAATTGAGACTGATTAGTGGACTTAAATTCACCAGGTAGCCAGACACACAACTTCAAGTGAATTTTGGCTGCAAAAAATCAGTTATTGCAAGTTTAAAACTAGAGATGCCCTGATATGGAATTTTTAATGATAAAGGATAATTATGTTTGTTGTGGCCTATAGGATAACCAATGATATTAATAATATAAATGTAGAAATTTGAAGAAGAAAATAGTTACATATTTTAGATTGAAAAGTACATTTTCTCTACGCGTGTCTGTGTAAAACATTCCGGCTGTGGATAAGGAGGGGCACGGGAGTCGTTTGGGAGGAGCGGACGTAATTTATGTACTGCTTGTTCAATAGATGTTTGATAAACTACCTATACTGTCTCCCTTACTGGCAGATTTTGTTGCATTAATGGATAATGAGCACTGTCGTTGTCAGCTTGAGTAAAATGTAACCTAAAGTCGATTTCATTCTCTCCACTCTGTCCTATATGTTCTGAAGTCACTCTGCTGTCCACTCTGTGTGGGAAGCTCAGCCCTGCCCACGTGCAAACAAGCACTGACACAGAAAACAGAGGAGAGGAGAGTAGAGTAGAGGTATGAAAGGGGAAAAACAGAGGCAAAAATCCCCATTCAGAACGGGGTTTTAAGTCCCCAGCATGCTCCGCATTGTTGGACGCACTTTTCAGCTGAAAATCCATTATTGGAACATAATAATTTCTTACTTGTTAGCCAATAATATAACGGCCTCCAATATATTGTTGAACCCTATTTAAAACTAGTAACTAGTAAACTAACCAGTAATATGGGCCAAGTTACCCAGCCTCCACATTCACTTACCTCCTCTGCACCCACTAATTTAATCTTCTGGTCTCTGATGACAGACTCGTTCTTGTATTTCCTCTCTGTCAGCTCTCTGCAGGAGGCCTCCAGCTCTGTCACTCTGCTTTGAAGCTGCTGGCTGCTCTTCTTATGAGCACTCTCCAGGTCTTGACGGAGCTGCTCAGTCTGCTGCCGAAGCTTGTTCTGTAACTGAAAAACATAAAGACATAAAAAATAAATATCTCTAAGAACTCCTGTAGCATAATCTGCCTCTTTGCTGTTGATCCCTATGCTTGTTATGTTCCAAACACACGACTGAATCCTCAATAAAACACTAAATGCAGTACACTGTAAATCATTTAAGCTGGTTCAACTTAAAATATAAGTTTCCCTGCTGCTTAAAAAAATTAAACTGAACTTAATCTGAATTATTAGTTCAAAGTGATCCTAAGAGTTTTGAAAATGTAAAACCAATTAAATGAACTCAAACTTGAGAAAAACAATTTCAATAAACGTATGTTAAGATGAAACAACAGTTTAGTCTCACTCACAAACATTACAGACAGATTTGCTTTCCATTTACATTTTCACAGTTTGAGGAGTGAGTTCTTCATTCAACAAGGAGAACTTAGAGCTTCATCTGCTGCTGGAGACACTTTGTACCAGAGTTAGTACAGAGGCAACATGCAAGGCTACTCCCAGTGACTTTGTTACATGTTAGGGGGTTGGGACTGAATTCAATACTAACTTTCATCATGGATCGCATTTTCATTTTTATGTAAATAAAACAACCATGACTTATCTGTTGTGGAGAAACGGCTAACACAAGCCCTTTTTTCTAAGGGGGTCTTATATTTTAGATAGTATGACAACTGATTGATAATTTAATGTCCTTTAATAACAACCTCATTAGAAAGATAATCAAAGAACTCACCTCTACAGCCTTCTCTCTCTCTAATTGTAACTCCTGAGAATGACGGCCAGACAGAGAACTGGTCTGATTTGTCCATTCTGAACGCAGTTTGTCCAACTCTTTAGTCTTCTCAGAGAGAGTCTATGAGAGAAATACGGATGTTACAATAACTACTGTTTCTTTTTTACCACTCTGAGTTGTTGTTCTTTTTATTTTCATGATAGTGAAAACTTTGATAGTGATAGTGAGACAGATACAACTAACATCTCTTAGATTATGCCAAAAAACTTGGTGACAAATCTAAAACATGACTCAATTATAGTCTAGAGCTCCATGTCAGTGACTTGTTAGATTCAGTATCTGGGCTGTTGTGATTTGTTGTGTTAGACCATGGGGAAAATTGGAATTTTACAGTTACAGCCCTATTGTTGTGATCATGCTATGTCCAGTTTAAGCAGGGATCCAACATCTTTGGATTTTTCCTGACCTTAAAATTTTCTTTGCCTATTTGTGTGATATTCCATTGTGAGCAGTGCAGTTGTGCCTCACCATGCCATGAAATTGAGGACGTAGTTGAAAATTGTTGTGGAACTGCTATAAAAAACTACTTTCAATACGCTAATTAGCATATTCATGAGGTCATGTCGTATTTGCATTGTGCCTAGTTTCAGCTGGTTTGGGCCCTTTATCTGTTTGCTTCTCTTCTATTCTCTGTGCTCACATATACAATAATTTAATCCATCTGAATTCCCAGCTGTGTCAGCTGCCCTGCGGTCAATTCAAGACGCATAGAGAGGTGTGCCTACAGAGGGAACGCCCAGCCCCTGTGCTTACAAGGAAATACTGGCAACTCTCTTCTACGAAAAATAGCTAAGGTTTGTCGAGAAAGTCGCTAGATTTTTCGCTAGGTGCTTTTGTAGAAAAAAAAAGTTGCTAAATGGACCTGAAAAGTCGGCAAATCTAACAACAGAGGCGCTAAATTGACAACACTGACTGTAAATGCCCCCCATGATACAATAGAAACTGTTTACACCAGTTCATTATGAAAGGGCAGTGGTCAATAGAGAAACTCCAACACTCAGCCGGCCAACCAATGGTGTACCTTCATCACTCAGTCACGCAAAATTCAGCTGACCAATGATGTAACTTCATCGGTGAGTCAGTGACAGATGTTCAAGTTTATAGGGCTGGCCCTGCTGTTGCAGTCCAGCCAACAACAGGGGCCAACAGGGCTGTGTTTGGCCCTGCAACCTAGCGGGACCACAGCAGCAATGCTTTTGCTGCATTCATGTCATATTGTTTGGTGAAAAAAACTACACACGTCACCAAAAATGTTGACAGAATGACTGTAAACGCACTGGCAGTTACATCAGAAATAAATTTCCATATTAACACTAATACAATAAATTCAGCAAATTTTACATAAGCTATACACTATCTGGTTTCACTTGGAAATGAACTGCTAGAAATATGTGACATGCATGAATGCAGTATTTCCCCTTCTGTGAGTAGGTAGCTGAAACACGTCATCATAGCTTGGCTTGGTATGGTATGGTGGGGCTAAAGCAGACTGACCTGGCACATGGAAAAACCTCCTTTTTTGGTACTCAGTGCAGAGGACAAGGTGCACAGGTGGGATGAGAGAGGCTAAATACTTGGAGGACACAACAATGAATTAATGCCAAACTAACAAAAAAACAATAAATTAACAAATTTTATTAAACCTCCAACCAGTAGATCCATTTGAACTCTCATCAAAAATTAAAGTTTAATGTGGCTAAAGTAGTCTGCATTTAAGTATAAATTAATATGGGTGACTGTTAGAGTATCCTTTGTCCACACCTGCTTTAAAATGTAAGAAAAGATTCTCTTTCAGTTCATTAAATCCCTGCAGCCAGAAGAGTGCTTGGAAAGTGACCCATTGCAAAAGGTTGTAATATCTATTTCATACAAGTCAGATCGTGCAGCTGGACCTCCTTCCTTAGATCACATTACGCAGCAATGGGAAAAGGAACTGGGCTCACAAATATCAGAAATGTCTTGGCAGCTAGCTGTTGGTCTGGGTCATTCCTTCATCACCATGCACATGCATGGACTACTATAGTTTAGATTGCTTCACAGGCTTCATCTGATCAGCAGTAGCTTATCAAATTTTTTTTGGACAGTGGTTTTTGAAACCCCTTTTAAATGTATGTGGCGCAGTTACTGTTCCTAACCTACTGACATGGTCCCCGTCTGACTGAGGAACCACTTTGTTCAGGACTCTAGTTTCAAAATTGGGCAAACCCACATTGAGTATATAGTGTTTCTATTTTCCCTTTCTTTTTTTCATCTTTTGATGTTATGTATATTTGTGTGACAGCTGTAGGCTGGGGATTGATATGGATTGGTTTTTTGATGTTTATTTGCTGGTTATAAAACCATTTACATTTTTAAATCCTTGCAGCTACCTGAAGGCAGGACAGATATGTTGACAGAACTACAGCCTGTGATTTGAGAAGTACTGTGCTGGATGCAGTGAAAGTATGCACAGCTGTCTGTTTTACTATGATTATGACAAAGCAATGCAAATGACATCAGGCAGCTACAGAATAACCACAGAAACCTCTACGCACATCAGAGTAGTCAGCAGTGACTCACTATCCTATTATGTGGGAGATGTTGGATTAGTGGGGCTCATTGATCCAGTGCATTGTTGCCTTTCAAATGTTTCTGGTAAAAATGGCTTTTCATGTTTTGTTCTTGACATGCATTATAATGCATATGTTACATATGATGTTGCAAAAATAAAACAAGCAACATTAGCATGATTTGATCTGACTTTCAATATCTCCACAACCATAAACTAACCTATGAAAGCCTTCACTGGAATGATTTGCAGGGTGTTCACATCATGCTTCTCTGCTCCCTCCAACCAATGTGATTCTCTGGAGCAGCTGTTTCTCCATGATTGGGGACGCCCAAACAGTACATGCGTCTAAGACCTACCACTTTGCTCTAGTTGTTGCGCTTGTGCAATTAAAGTAGGGCTCTAAACACCACATCCAATGACAAAGCACACCTGTTGAGCGTAACTCAGCTGCCTGGACAGATCATCTTCAGTCTTCTTAAGCTTCACCTCTAGGGCCTGCTTCTCTACCTGAAAGATTGGGGTGACATGTCTGTATAAATATCATGCAGGGAAAAAACAGATTCCAGCTATACAGTGCATTCAGACAGTATTCACACCCCTTCATTATTTTCACATTTTTGTTATGTTGCAGCCTTATGCTAAAATCATTTAAATTTATTTTTTTCCCTCTTCAATCTACACTCGATACCCCATAATGACAAAGTGAAAACAGAATTGTAGAAATTTTTCTTAATTTATTGAAAAGGAAAAACAGAAATATCACAGCCAATTCTAAGCATCATGTCATGTCTCCTCACGACATGACGCTTAGACTATGGACCTTCAATGCAGCGCAATTTTTTGTAGCCTTCCACAGATTTGTGTCTCGACATAATCCTGTCTCTGAGCTCTGCAGGCAGTTCCTTCGATCTCATGGTCTGGTTTTTGCTCTGATGTGCATTGTCAGATGTGAGACCTTGTATAGACAGGAGTGTGCCTTTACAAATCATGTCCAATCGATTGAATTTACCACAGGTGGACTCCATTGAAGGTGTACAAACATCTCAATGATAATCAGGAGAAATGGGAGGCACATAAGCTAAATTTCAAGTGTCACAGAAAAGGGTCTGAGAATACTTATGTAAATGTGATATTTCATGTTTTTTCTCCGTAATAAATTTGCAAAAATTTCTAAAATTCTGTTTTGGCTCTGTTATTATCGGGCATTGAATGTAGACTGATGAGGGAGAAAACAAATTTAAACAACTTTTAGCATGAGGCTGCAGCATAACAAAATGTGAAAAAAGTGAAGAGGTCTGAGTACTTTACAAATGTGCTGTACATGCTACCCGAAAAACATAATGATGCTTTGACGCAATAACTCCACTGAAACCATTACTTTTAGGTTAATAAGCTTAACTCTACATCTTTCTAAAATATCCACATGAAGGTTGCTTGCCCTATTAGAAGAAATGTTCTCTCACTGTGTTTTTTGCTATGACCTCTTAAAAAGTAGTACAATACATGAGTTTCATTTCATTGAACTGCTTTAACGTACCTGGCTGAAATGTAAAAGAAATATAAAAACAATGTGAACATTAAACTACTTCAACAAACACCAGAGTAATAAAACCTTTTATATGATTTAATGTCTGCCTTTGCAGAAGAGAACCCCAAGACAACCACAGTTCAGATAAAATATTTCTAATGAAAGCTAGTATTATGAGGACAGTATTATGATGATGATGAATTATGCTGAATAAGCAAACCTTCAGAGATGAGAGACACGCTGCCAGATAGTCTTTAACCTCTTTGTCAGAACCTTGAGCGAGACGTAAAGACAAGTGATTCAGGTGTTTGAATGCGTTTGTCTCTACAACACTCAAGTTCACGGGGCCTTCAAGCACTGGAGACTGACATGACAAGTGTAGGAGAAACCTATGGAAAAAGATAATAACCAATCATTTAGTGTGCGTTGTTGTTTTAGTGAAGTCCATTATAATGAAAGGTGTCTCTAATATTTTTCCACCCTACAAGTTAAACTTTATAAGTTGATAAAAGCAACCGCATGCAGGTAATGTTCTCTCCAGGAATTGGCGATCAGTCACAAGCATAAAGGCAAATCCACTAATCTCAGCATTATTTGCAATTATACAGGTTGACAATTTTGTCTGTATCTCACAATATGTAAAAAAAACCTGAAATTATTAGGACTGATGCAGATCAATATATAATGTAAAGCTGAATTTATTTAGTTGAAAAATGTGATGTCGTGTTGTGGTTTGCATTTCTTCGTACCTTGGATTGTCTGACTCTTGCTCAGAATAGCAAAGATTAAGCAGGTCAATGAACTTCTGAGGAAATGATGCAAAGTCTATCAGAAGCCCCTGCTGGACTTTCAAACTATTTAAACAAAGACAGAAAAACAAAGAAAGAAACCAACAATTAGAGCTAAAGAAAGCTTGTTCACGACATCCTAAATTCAAACACTGAGCAGTGTAATATATTGAATTCTACCACAATTTACCTTTGGAAATCTTCTTCTGATATAGAGAGGTTGAAGAGAAAATATGGATCTAAATCATCTGTTAGTCGTACTAGAAGATCCTAATATGAACAAAAACAACAGGTTAGCCACCAGGAAGAAAGTCTGTCTTTAGTTAAATGACTTATGCAAAAAGCCTACTCACCCTTTTGTGCACTGGACTTGTTGTCAAATGAAACTCGATAGTGACACGAATATTTGCTTTCCTACAAAATTAAACCGTTAAACATTACAATCTGGCTTCAAACCTCGTGTATGATATTTAGACATATCCGAGAAAAAGATATTATTGGCACAGTCATTTCAACCCCACCATCCATTATAGTTACCCTTAACCTGATTATGCTAATGTGATTAATGGGATAAAAAAGAAAAATCAAATACTTCTCTAGAGATGCAGATGGCTATAGAGGCACTGTTTACACGTACGAGAAGGTGACTGCACTTAAGGGCCTGGTCTCAAGCTTTGTGGAGGAGCTGGTTGTATAGAGGCAAATGGTGTTTAACAAGGGATGATCATGGACGGCATCTCCCATCCTTCACAAGACACACTGGTCAAATGGGGCTAACAGATTTGCTCTGTGGCCTTGGACAGTTGGGATTGTGTCCCCTTCTACTTATTTACTTACTTTTTAAATGTACATCCTTATTTGTTGTTAGTAAGCTAACAACAAATAAGGATGTACAATAGCTTATTAATAAGCTTACTATGTATACTGCACAACACACTATATACCTATACTACATTTGATAATGAAACTTACTAATTGTCTACCATCTGTTATTAAAATTATTCACTTAACTATCCCAGGTTCATAAACTCTACGTACATTACCACACTTTACAGGGTTAACTCAGTTGCTGAAGTGCAGGGTAGCATTCAATGGTTATCAGTCATTGCAAGCGTTATCGTCAGACATCATCTAATCTGTCTCAATTTCAGCCGACAGCAACATAGTCTATGAGACGGTTACCGATGAATACACTTGGATAGGGACTCAATACTAACGCGATTCCCTCACAAAAATCGCCACACTTACCACACTCTCAGATCAAGGCTCACTTTTCAACCCATCCCTAGAGCACAAACACGACCTGTCACCACTGATAAAACTGTTATCTCCCATTTTCCAGCAGCCTATAATGCGCTTGATGGCGGAAAAAATGTCACAACGTCCATAACAACTACAAGCAAGCAGCCGGTTCGTCAAAACTGTGGTGAACCGGCTGCTTCACTGCGTTGAACTCATCTACCGGACGACACCTGACAGATGAAACGTTAAACTAACAAGGCTGGTAATCATTGCTTTTAATAAACACTGTCTCCAGGTTACAGGTTACTCCCAGGTAATTATGTATATTAATATTCTGTCTTTTGTGTCGCACGAAATAGACATAACTTGTCGCCAACATGGATACATCACAAAGACCTTTTTACCCTCGGCTACAGCTGAAATATGAGACGCTGGCGAACCCCGCGTCAACGTCGGCCGTTCCTCACCTTTCCTCACAGTCCCTGCACCTCACGTTCACTTGGGACACTTTGCTGAAGAGTTCCTCCATGTTATTTGACTAGCTGCCGCTATGAGAGTCTTTTACCGGGGTAGCAAGCCGGTTCACGTCAAAGGCTGAAATGTGAGGAGAGGCAGCTAACGCCGAGAGGCGTCGGCTTCCATCACACGGACCCTGCAGGCTTGGACTGTTTGTTCCCTCGGTGTTTTTGATTTGTTGTTTTTGATTTGGCGCTTCTCAGCCGCCAACCGATTCGCCCTGGAAACGGAACCCGAATTACTTTTTTCTTCTTCTTCTTCCCGGCGTTTACCTGCGGTCGGCGAACTAGAAGCCCCCTTTACCGCCACCTACTGACGGGGAGTAGATCCACACGTGGAACTTACAGTTTTGGTGGGAAGGGACGCGGAAAGAGTCGTATATAGTAGAGTTCCGACCGCAGCCAGGGAGGTGGTGCGCCTCATCCTTATTATGATAACTACTGATGATAGCAGGAGAGGGCCGCATTCAATAGCGAGAAGTCGCAATTACAGCAGAGGAAACCTTTCAATAGCACACACAGTTGCACGGTGTGTACTCAGGTATACGCTGTGCAATCAACCAGAGGTGATTTCAATAAAGTTCTCAGTCCATGTCAGGAAATTTAAGAATCCTTAACAAGAATAAAAGAGCCTATGGATTATTTCTCTCCTGTTAACAGCTGAAGGCCTGGAAAGTCAGCTGCAAGAGATTACTTCTTCCCCTCTCCATTACATCAGTCCTTTTCACCATCTAGCCTTTACCTTATCTTGTAATCCCCCAATTCCGAACATTCTTGACTCCAAAATTCAACCCGTTATTTCCAGCGGTCATGATACCTCTATTCCCACGCCCTTCATTTGGAACCGTCTATCAAATCCTCCCTCAGAGGGCACTCTCAAAATGCCTCAATCACAAAGAAAGGAAAGTCATATCTTACTCTTGTCAGAAGAAAAAAACAAGAGCAGAGAGTACACAATAACTTCAAAGATAAAAACAAGGAATTAACAGACTGTGCAAACTCCGCCAACAGACCGGGAATAACTTGCTGTACAAAATCTCAATTCCCAGCTTGACAGCATTTTGGTTAAAAGTCCCAATTTCTACTGTAACAACCCAGAAACAATAACATTGAAATAAATCCAGCAAATGTCTGGCTCAGCATCTTCAACACAACAAAGAATCACTCAAAACAAGGGAATGACCATTTTACTGACAGCTGGTTCAAAGCATACCTTTCTGGTAGAGTTCAGACAGCCGTTGCTGAGGCATCCAAATCCAGGCCCCAGAAAGGTGATTAAGGGTCAATATTACACCCCTCGCTATTTATGTTTTTTTCCAACTAAGCCCTGCAATATCTATTTTTATGTCGACAAACTCATCTTGTATGCCATCAGTTCTATTGTAAACCAGGGCCTCTCCAGGTTACAGTCTGCTTTTGACGACCACCAGATTTCAGTTGTTGTTAACTTAAAGCTTGTTCTAAACTTCCAAAGGACATAATGCGTGCATTTCACAAGGGGGTTTCAATTCTAATCCAATTCCTCAATAAATACCTAGGAATTTGTTTGTTTACTTTTATTTATCAGGGACAACAACATCAATACGGTGTAAATGTTTCTGATTAAAACAAAAGGCAGGTTTACATCCGCAGTCCCTCAGCAAGTTTGTTATACATAGCAAAAAAAAACCCAAGACATCCAAACAGTAGCTAAAACATCAAAGCATCTATAAGAGAATACAGCATACAGTAAAGGTAGCCAAACAGCACATTGTTGATTAACCTGGATAAAGGAGATATATGCTCATGCTACTGTCACTACCCTTAAAATGAATGTATGTAACTTTTAAATGTACGAAAAATAAATTTGTTCCCATAAAAAAAAAAATCAGATTTCCTTGCAATAAATACAATGCTCTAAACCAATTGTTACTTTCATTTTGGCTGATACTAAATCCTACTTTCTCTAACGGTGTGACGAGTTTGTGCGTGTGCATGTGCGTGTGCGTGTGTCCAAACAAGGTCCGAACAAAGGTTACGATGCCAAAGTAAAGTGCATCACAGTAATGAGTCACTTATAGAGAAGACAAGGATAGCCCAGTCCGACACTAACATGTGGCATCATATGTGCACTAAATAAAAAGCGTAAAGGTTCAGCCGGGATATTTCCCTCGAAGTGCAGTGTGTCAATTATCTTATTAAATTAAATAGAAAAACACTCCAAATTTAGAAAAAAATAAATCATGTGGCCACGACCAAACAAGTCCAATAAAGCAAACCACACAATCCGACCCAAGCATGTGGTGAATTGAGGTGGGCCCGTATTGAAGAAGACTAGCACGATGACTCGTGAAATCGCAGAATTGAGGAGAGGTGCTTAGCTGGGAGGAGAGTGAAGCGTGTTATTTATTACACATGTTCAGCTCATCAGTAGGCAATTCTCACAGGCGCGCACACACACAGACAAACACACACACACAGAACGGCATCTGCTTTACTCAGCCGGTGTGTGTGTATCTGTGTGTGTGTAATTACTGCTTTGCGTGAATTGCCTTGTTATGATGTTGTATACTGTGCGTAATTTGTTCTCAGTTGTGTCTCCTCAACAAGATTTTGATGTCAATTAAACTCCCTGAATAATGAAATCTTGAATAACTACCAATTAGGAATGCCTTCCAAAAAGCACCAGGACCAGTTGAGTTCCCAGCCGAATTCTTTGAACAGCTCTGGAAAATACTGGCTCTGCTAGTCCTCAGGACGGTAACTGAATAAAAATAAAGGCCAGTTTTCATTCACAAGAGCAACGCTGCAGTGCATGATTTAAAGCGGACATGGAACCTACTCTTCCTTCCAGTTACTGCCTCATATTATTAGTCAACAAAGACATAAAAATAATTTCCAAAGCACCACCGGGTCAAAAACTTTAATTCCACCCTTAATCCACAGTGACCAAATTGAGAGATTATACTTCACCCGTATGAGAAAACTTGAAATTCCCATCAATATATCAAACAAAGACAATATAAGTTACACGAGATGCTGCAAAGCTTTCAGTAAAGTCAAGTGGAATTTACTTTTCAGTTTTTCTACAAAAAAATCAGCCATAGAGAGTTGTTCATTCACGGGATCAAGACCAGTTCTCACTTTCACAGAATTGTGAAAAAATGCACAGATTAGTTGGATGTTGATAGTAGGTCAGTACAATATATAGCCAGTAGTGTGTTGTTGAGATTCTTGTCTGAGAATCTCAACCACAGGTGTTGTATTTGCCCTTTATTTGGACAAACTGAGTACACATCCATTAAACTGGATCTTTGGCCACACCATCAGTCTCTCAGAGGGTGAAGCCTCTGCAGTCAGCTGTGAACTGTATGTCTCTGACAGGGGCTCAACATGTAATAGGAGAGTGAATGATAAGTCTATCATAGCAAAGCACAGTCAGACACACAAACATATTACCTGCAATATGTTGATGTGTCGGTCTGCCCTTGTGTATCATGGGCACTAGTGGTAAATGAAACAGGAATCGCAGCAAGTCGACGCAGAAAGTGTAAGCAGTCTGCCCTGTCACATGCGTCTGACAGTACCACTGAGCAAACTACAAAGTCCCAGTAGCCCAGATACCACAAAAGTCATGAAAGGAAAAGTGGATCAGCAAGATACAGATGCACAGTTAGAGTAAATGTGTGTGTTTTTTTCCATGAGGCACTATGTCCAGTGTGTATAAACTGGGTATGAGTAGTAAAATTGGAATAAATAAATATTGCGCAAACTGCTCTGAGAAAGTAAAGCATCTGCCAAATTTGAAAAACTGATAAGTGTCAGAGAAAGGACGTGAAGCAAAATACCACAAGATGATTAGGCAGATGTTGGAGACAGAGATGATGAGGATGAAAAGGAAACAGTGAGGAAGGGGGAATTGGGCAAATTGTAGGGCTCTGGGCAGGTGTGGGAGTCATGCAGAAGAGGGACAGAGATAAGTGAGAGAGAAAGGGTGGGAATGACGAACTGGAATTGGCCGCATCATGAATTATTTTCTGTCCATCAAAAAAGCTTTGATGATTTACGTTATTTGTCATTTTTTCATTCGGGAGTTCAGTTGAGATTCCAACAAAATGTGACTATTTTATTTTATTTGAATTTATTTGAACTTTACCTTTTGAAATTGGAGTTGCACTATGAAAACCAGAAAGCTGAAAAGGTTAAATGCTAAAGATAACACAAAAAGTTACGGTTACCTCCACTGTGGTTCCAGCACGCAATAAAAGCAGACTGGGCATGGCAAGAGAAGCACATACATACAACAAGTAGGCTAATAAAATAATTCTATAACTGATACAATACAGTACACAATGACAAGTAGTCAGTTGATCACAAATCAAAAATTTGTCTCAGGCGACTTAAACTTGTCTCTTTATTGGTTAAAGAAAAAACTATATAAATAGGCTACAGAAATAAAATACAGAAATGCAAAAGACTAAGATGAGATATTTTAACAGCAGTAACAACAACAACCATAACAACAACAACAATAATAATAATAATAATAACAACCTACTAATGACATAAAAATTGATACATACTACTATCCTACTAATAAATAAAAATAATATAGAGAAGAGGAGAATTTTGGGAAAACTTCCAAAAGGGTAAAAGGCATTCATCAAGCGCAGAGCATTAGCTGGCAGTTCAGTCAGCTGACACTGACATTAGGCCTCTGACAGAAAAGCTGCTACTATTTACACAAATTCATTACTCAAATAAGGGTGAATAAGATTTTGAGCTTCTAAAGTGATGTTCACAAATAATTCCAAGGTTTGTAAATCAATCTTTGTAAACCTGTAAAATAAATCAAGTTTTGCTTGAAAGCTGAAGATTTTCAAGATGGACGGCAACTGGTATCATTTTATTAATCATGGTTACAGTAACACTGTCAAAAAAACAGCCTTTTAATTTCAAAAGAAATGTAATGTCTCCCCTGAACCGCCAGTCAGTGGACACTGTGCACTGAAAGTGGGCAATGATGGGTACCATTTGATGTGCAATTGTGCATGGACTGCAACAAGGGGCCAGGCATATAAATGCAAATGTCTGTGACTGACTGACCGACTGGCAGAGTGTTGGAGTTTCCCCATTGGCCACTGCTCTTTCAAAATGAATTGGTGCAAACAGTTTACAAGGTCATCAGGCAGTGTTGCCATCTTAGTGCTTTTGTTACTAGATTTACTGACTTTTCAGACACTTTAGGGTCTTTTTTTCACAAAAGCAAACAGCGACAAATCTAGGGACCTTCTGGGCAAGCCTTAGCTACTACCCTTAGAAGAGTCGCCAGTGTTGCCCTGTGAGCGCTAGGTCGGGCTTTCCCTCTGCATGCACCAATCTCTATGCATCTCATTAAATTGACGGCAGCTGACACAGCGCGAATGAGCCTCTAGCTTTCTCTCTGACTGATCCTTTTACAGGTAAATATACCTGAAATCTCAGTACAGTCGTTTTCTTTAACTTATGTGTCTGGTGATTCTTTCAGATGACATTGTGGTTATAAAATCAGGATTTTAGCAGCAGAGCAGCAGCTTGGAAATGTCTTGGAAGTGGCTGCTGGTTAACATGTCGTCTTAATGGGTCACGTTTCAGTCACTATTTCATACTTGTTCCGTTTTCTGACAACAGAAACAGAAAAACATGTAAATGAGAGCAGCTTTATTGGGAATTCAGATGGATTAAATTACTGTATATGTGAGCACAGAGAGGAGGAGAGAAGCAAACAGATAAAGGGCGGTTCAGCCATAGACTAGGTTTTGACCCAGTCTTGTTTTATAATCAAAAGGTCCAAGCCTTCAGGTGTGCAAGGACAAAAGCGGAGAAAAGAGGAAGAGGAAAAGAAAGAACAATATAGAGGCATGTCGTCTTATGTTAACACTAAAATGTAGCAATAGCAGCAATAAAGCTAATGCTAGATAATGATGTTATGATAGCTGCTAGACTCAGATTCAGATTGAAGGATATAAATCTGAATTCCAAGAAGTATTCAGATCCTTTGCTTATGTACAAGTACGAATACGGCATTGTAAAAATACTCCATTACAAGTAAAAGTCCTGCAAAAAAAAAAACTACCTAAGTAAAAGTGCATAATTATTAGCAGCAAAATGTAGTTAAAGCATTAAAGTAAAAGCACTGCTTTGTCCTGTCTGACTGATATATTAGTATATCTTACATCATTAGAGGATTAATACTGAAGCATCAGTGTGTCAGCAGGATGTTACTGGTGGAGCTGCTGGAGGTGGAGCTAGTTTGAACTACTTTATATACAGTTTTATAAACAGGAGCACCAGATAAATCTGAATGGTTGAAAGATCATTCATGGGAGAGGAGAGAGAAAAAAAAACAAATCTGTTTTCAGGTTTTGGACTTTTTCTCTCATCTTTCGTTTTTGAATATATTGATATTGGATATTTTGCACATTTATTGAAATTGAAACACAGGAGAAGTTTAGAGGGAGAAATCACTGTTTGGTGGAGCTGATAACAACTCACAGACATCTGAAATGTGACCCTGACTGCACACTGCTGTTTGTAAGACGTCAGAAGCCAAAATAGTTGGAAACCACTGGTTTTATTTTTAACACTGTTGTGTTTTAAAAGCTTGTTATATTATCCATTGTGTAAAATCTTCATCTTAAAAATAACAAGTAACTAAAGCTGTCAAATAAACAGTGGTGGACGAAGTATTCAGATCTTAGTACGAATACCACACTGAGAAAATACTCCACTATATGTAAAAGTCCTGCATTCAAAACCTTACCAAAGTAAAAGTAAGTAGTAAGTAAGAATTATCAGCGCAATGTACTGAAAGTATAAAAAGTAAAAGTACTCACTGTGCAGTAAAATGGTCGCTGTCAGTGTTTTACTAGTATATATGATGTTTCCGGATGAATATTACTGCTGCATTTAATGTGTATGTTGCATTTGACTGCTGTAGATGTTTAAGGTTCAGCTATTTTTAACCACTTTACATACTGTTGAGTAACATAAAGTCAACATTTCATGAGCTCTGAAAATCAGCCTGTTTTCAGCTTTGTGACAATGCATTTTCCAGCTGATCCAAGAGGGTTTTTCAAAAAGTTTATTTAGCTTAAGAGGTAAGAGAATTTTCTCAACCCATAAAGGGTAACACTTGGTCCTTGAGTTTATCACAAAGACTCAAAATCAACACATTTGGAGATAATGTAATCTGAATCGCAACTAGTAACTAAAACTGTCAGACAAATGTAGTGGAGTAAAAGGTACAATATTTGCCTCTGAGATGTAGTGGAGTAGAGGTACAAGTACCTCAAATTTGTACTTAAGTGCAGTACTTGAGTTAATGTACTCTGTTAGATTCCATCACTGCAAATCCACCAAATCCTAATCTCACCTAGGGCATCAAAATGGCTAGAGCTGGCCCTGACCAGACATCTCAGTTCCAAGAGCTTCTTCTGTCTCTGTGTAGCTCCATCTGCTGTTCTGCTGCAGCAGCTGTGATAAACACACAGTCCAGCTCAGTATGCAGATACATCTGCACTTCTTGTTCAAGTGCAGCTCTGTCAGGTGGAGCAGCTGCTGGAGCTTGTGTGTCCCTCATGATTTCTCAGTCTTCTTGTTTTTTTCTTTTCTTGCTTTGCTGTTGCTGCTTGTGTTCAGTTAGATGCTGCTTCATTATTCAGGAATGTTTCAGTCCCACCAGTTTGAACATATTCCTCCTTTACACTGTGTTCAGGTCATAAGAGCTGTGAAACCAGCATGACAAAGAAAGAACCTGTTACAAAATTCAAGACAGACATCTGTTCAGTGAAGATTTTTGGTAACACTTTATAATGGACCCATTTACCATTTAATTTTGCTGTATGAATTAGGTACCAATAAAACACTTACCAGTTTCCTTCTGGTGCTTAAATGGATGTAGAGTGGCGGCAGGGTTGGATTAACAACCGGGCAAAGTAGGCAACCACCCAAGGGCCCCAGAGGGCCCAAAAGCCCCAAGTTTACTCCAATACATTTGAGTCTATATAATTTGATTAGTTGCAGATATGTAATTGGCCCCACTTGACGAATATCAACTCTCACAGGTCCTCCATCTTCAATCGTGTAGTGTTGTCTTGTAGAGGGACCCTGTGTCAAAATCTAGTTTTAAGACCTGAACTGTTTCAGTTTACATTGAGCTCATTTGTTGTAAATTGTTCCCATTTTTGCAAATACTAGTGACAGGGTAGAGGACCAGGAAACAAAGCTGACGTTTGGAAGAAAAATTGTTTTTTTTTACTGTTTTTTTACTGTACTACAGCCACACATTATATTACAGCCCACATACCTTATTCTTATGATGTTATGTAAAACACATGTAAAAGAAAATACAGTAAGTTCGGCTTCAGCAGACAGCTACATCCACACTCCAGGGATTTATGTCACATTTATTTCTGCTACTGCATTATAATATTTGCAATAAGGACAAGTCAAGAAAAAGGTTTATACTTTTGAAAATTTGCTTCTAACAGGCGAGTTTGTCCACCACTGCAGCTGGAGTAAAATTACACTTCAAGTCTACACGACCTGTGTAGACAACTGGACTGGACTGAAAGTTGTGGCTAAAACGCTCTCTGTGTAGATGCGCCTTAAGAAACATACACAGCGCAACATACCATTGGGGATACTGCCAGTGATGTCATACATAATCTCTATGATGAAGCGATGGAGTTGTCTGAGCCATGAAATAATCTGGCAACGGATTGGGGAAAAAGGGCTGGTATAAATACAGGAGAGAAAATGAGGACAAAGAGGAGCAGGTGTGTAGGTACGCAGGAAAGGTCAAGTGACTGGAAATGGGAAAGAGGTGAGCAGGTGGATCTGGGAACAGGAGGAAAGTCCGAGGACATCTGGTGTGCGGTTGGAGTACAGCAGGGGATGGAAGCAGAATGGCCAACATAAACAGGGCTGAGACAAGAGTCATGACACTGTGGGCATCAAGCCCGAGACACTATGCAAAGCGTAGCATAGTGCTAACATGTCTTTGAATCCTACTCTCACCCAAACAAAGAAAGGCTACTCAGCCAATGGACCAGGCGCTATATCTACACTGTATCTGTTTAGGCTACATGTAAACTACGTTGGTTGGCTAAACTAACTTGATAGGAACGCCACGGCCCGCTCAATTGTCCAGCCACCATCAATGTTTATCCAGTTCTACTAGTCTTACAAATAGCCAGTTATTAGCCACCCTTCTGCATTTCTATGCATGAATCATTTGCCCCCTGACTTTCCAAAGAAAAAGGTTTCAATATGAAGTTGTATGTGAGTGTGAGGGCGCCTTCAGACCGACTTTAGCTCTGTGTGAAAAATGCAGCCCACTCATTCGTTTGAATGAGGCTGACACAGCTGGGGTGCCGATCCAGAAAAAAAATGACACCGGATCATCCGGCAACTTCTTTGTAACACGAATACTTTCTCATATGTCCATTGTCTACCTCGCAATTATCGTTGCAAAGGATAAAATTATTGTCTCTGTGATAACTTTTCAGAGTTGTAAAATCCTGGCTCATATACCAGTGGTCAGTCTCATGGATCTGTTACTCAAATTGGCCTTGCTGGATTTTTCAAGTCTCACCAGTACCTGAAACAACACCAAGGCAGCCCCCTGCACTGTTGTAATGTAGGACTGTTTTCTGTCTGATCCGCCACTAAGAATGGTAAGTATACAGGTTCATCATGATATGAGCAGATATGAATGAAATGAACAAACAAGAGGTCTGTTGGCTGAGTTGTGGTATAGCTTGTTTATTAATGGTATATTTTTGCATAGGGAAACATACTCATTTCCAGTAATGACTTCATCAGCATTTGCTGATAGCAATGGCTAAATATGATTATAATGACATATTATTAAAGATGTTAATATCCCCCACAGCAGATGAACAGCATTAGATCACAAACACTGGTTCAGACAGCTGTCCCTCAAACTACGATACATTCAAACAGGAAAAGAAGGTCCAACCTTTAACAGACAACTGTCAGTCCATGACGTCAGGCATAACTATGCCACAGTGTTGACATTATTTCCTGTCTCTTTCTAAATGTTTTTTTTTTTTTTTTTTAAAGGAACAGTTCACATCATGCAAATAAATGTAGACTATTGACATTTGCTTCAGCTGAAAGACATCCATAGGAAAAAGTACTGAAAGCTTGTTAAAGCTGCTAAAAACTAAATCCAGTTCAGAGCAGCAGCCCTTTCCACAGTGAACATCTCAGGCCGAGGTTAATGTCAGCACTCTGGCTCTCCCAGTCTGGAACATAATAGAGCCAGCATAAGAAGCACAACTTGCCTCCACCCCATCTATTATTTTGTTATATTGGGATACCAAGTTGTGCATTATTACATGTTTTTATTGACTGTCAATTAAAATTACACAGCAGGACAAGTTAATTACTCAAGTTAGACAAGAATGTTCGGGTAAAGTCATTTGTTGGACTGTGAGTAACCCTGGCAATAGTACTGTTGCTGTTCTTTAATGTGTTCTGTAGGAAGTGACCATGGTATATGATAATGCACTCTGAAGTGTTCCAATATAAAAAATACTAGACTCATGAGAGGGGACGCCACTGCTTCAGCTTCAACCTATCTATTGTTTTCAGGTATTAGAGGACCTCATCATGTATGAATGATTGACAGAATACGATTTAGTGATATGCCACGCCCACTGAACTATATAATGGCCTGATGTACATTTAATGTGAAAAGGACTATGGTCTGTGTGGATTGTAGCCATGCAATAACTGATGAAAGCTGTTCATGCCTATGCTCTCTCTGATGTAAGGGATATATATCTGGAAGCAAGCAAAGCAGACCTTTACTATAATATCTGAAAAATTATGAGAAAAAAACTCCTAAAAATATGAGACTGCATTAAAATGTTCTCTGAGAAACAACTCTTTCGTTCATTACAAACTGTCGCCAGCACATGGAGTAAACAGTGTGCAGAAGCAACATACCCACAGATACAGAGAAGAATCAATATGGCATCACTGTCACAGGAAAACTTGTAGCTCTACAAAATCTGATTTTCAGTAACTAAGATAAGTTTTCCAACTGCTGTGAGTCTGAATGACAGAAAGGTTTTGAAGGGCCATTAAAAATGAATTCCTTGCAATTCAAGTAAGAAAGAGCAAAAACAAACAAAAAATTGGAGTTAGAAGGTTTTTAGGTAACAGCAGCAGTAGGGTAGAGTGTTGAGTCATATTAATAGTCTATAGAAAAGAGCCCTCTATGAAAACATCGCCCCAAAATTTAACTGTTTAGATATCCAACAGTTCCCTTTGTTCCACACACAGCATTCAGTTAGAGAGCTGATCAACTGCAGCTGCTAAGCCTAGACGCAGGAATCACCACCAGCAGTAGTACTGTTCAGTTACAGTTATAACTGCTTACAACACTAACATTAACCCGCCGATCACAATCACAAAGCAGTTATGATTCTGACTAATATGCATCTTAGCAGAGTCGTCCAGAAACTTTGGTTGTTCTCTGCCAACAGTGGTCAGAACAGCACTTGGTTTGTACCACAGTGTAAAGAAAAATCTAGAGGGAACTTGGAGTAAGACCAAAATCTATCGCAATGAATAACATCGTAGTCAACACGTAGCCAACAAAATGAAAAAATCTGTGACCACATACTTCTGTAGAAACTGGGCTACAGCACAGTTCCACAAACGTAAGCAGTATTTTGGATTTTTCCACCTGTGAACCTGCCACCAAGACAAAACTACAATCATGTCAGTTTAGCAGCTTCAACCAAGTTAAAATCTGTGAACACTTCCATCTCAGTGTTTTCAAGCATCAAGTGGATCCAGTGGTTACTCAATTAACATTGGGGATACTGTCAATTGTATGGGACACGCTGGCTCCAAATTTAGGCAAAATAAAAGTGGTAGTAACACTAAACTGTAAGGTACACAAAATCCTAAGTAGATCTCAACTGGTATGGATGACATTACGAAGCGCTATTGAAAGCATAGTTAACTAATAGCTCCCAAATGAATCAAAGATGGTAAATTAGAGAGGGAAATAGTGCCAAATATGCTGATGAGCCAGTACATAAGGATTTGTTAGATAACTCAAATGCTGAAATAATGCTGAATCAAATGCTAAATACTACACAATCAATATCTAAACACTGCATCTTTAATATGTACATATTTTTGTGTCCCTCAAGTTATGTAGGGCATTATATTGACTTGTTAATTTGCTCATATTATTGTCTGCTAGTTGATGATATGATATGTGGAATGGAGAATTAAGGTAATTGTGCACTGAATATAATGCAACTGATCAATACTAAGCTCCAACCATTTTCCTCAAAGCACCATTCACAGCTAAACACAAGCTCAGATAAACTTAGTCATCTTTCTTGTCTAATGCTTCAACTGCCAACTGCAAGCATTTACGCTATACAGTATGTCACATACCACTGAAGCGGGTGAGAAGATGCGCTTGGGGACAATAGTTAGAGTGACACTCAGTATCCTGACCCTGTGGACTGTTTTTATTGCATCTCCGAAGCCCAAGACTATCGGAAGGTAGCTAAAGATGTAGTCCTCGCCAAACGGTTGACTGATAGTTGTTCGACAATGCAACAGTAAATAAAGGACAGGGTTATTTCAGGCATGAGGTAATGGTGCTTTCTCTGTAAAAACCTACAAAAATGGCAAGTAATGGTGAACTAATGATCAAGTAATGATGAATTCCAAGTACAATGTCAGTATGATGCAACAATTTATCATAATATATTTTACTATGTTAATTAATATGCCTGTAATAATGATGTGTGATGATCAGTTATGTGTTATGTCCCACTTAGCACCTGATTTAGAGTTCATGAGCAACAGGCCTTTTTCACAGTAGATATTTGCACTTGTCATGATAGGAAAACTAGAGGTGTTACTAATAACATTAACAATGGCTCCATTCTTCAAGTGTCCCGCTAAGCCATGACAATACCAGGACCCTGAAACTGAAGCAGCTAAATTATTCATTACACCTGCGCTTTCCCAACTCTGACATGTCAAAATGTCTTCTGCCTACGAGGTCAGTATGCAGAGTTAAAGATAAAGTAGATAAAAACACAACTTATCATTAAGACACTGGATCACTACTGCTAATGCCTCAGCGCTATTCAGAAAACACTCTAGCATTAAGTTGCTGATTCGTTACCTATTCTGTCTTTGGTAACTGCTCAAATTGTTGTACCTTTTTGTTAAGTGATATAACCACATTTACTAGCTGCATTTGGAATTTGACAGCCTTTTTCAACTGATGACGAAGAACCTTGAACCATGAATCCACTGAAATTCAGTTTCCCCTAAAAATGCAGATAGTCTGTCAGTGTTTCCTCTAGATTTTCTTCAACTCTTTCAACTCTTTGGGTTGTTTTATGGCTTGTCACCTCAGGCCCTGCACAGCCCATCTACACTGGCCAGGACTGGTGATGTTCTCAATACTGAGCACCAACCCCTAAGCTGAAGTGTGTCACACAACCATGTAGTGTTTGAATACAAAATGTACTGCAAAGAACAGAATACAAATAACTCAAATTAAACTAGCAGTAAAATGGTAGGCACTGCTTGTTGAAATCATTTTTGGTTGTTTATTCAGTTTCCATGCTGTTGACCTGCTGGTTTATTGGAACAGAGCAGAGGACGTGATAAGTTTGCATGAGGGGCTGAACTATTCCTTCTCCAAATTCAACTTTGTGATGAAGAAATTATTCTCGCCTCATTAACACTCTTGACTTGAGGTATCCGGAATTTCCAGATATCCTGAACACATGGAAGTTTATCATAGTTTATTCATCAATAGGACTTCTAAACAGCTCCCCTCTCACAAGAGTTGAAAGAAATCTCCACACTGATTGGCAACAGTAATACCATGGTTAGTGAGAGCTACATGGTAATTTACCTTGGCTTGACTCTTCTTAATTCATTTGGTAGAATGGTATGGAGAGACATCACACCGCACAAGCTTAAAACACTTTCAGCCGAGCCGGGTCAGCTGACAAACCTTGAGACCACAGTGGATTAGTCTTCCACTTAGCTGGCTGGTGTTAAGTAGGGAAGCTATTTAGCTTTCTTTGACAGTCACATTGCTTGTTAGTGACAGAGGAGAAGCAGAGAGAAATAGAAATGAAGTGGACTCACACTTAATAACCTGATTCAACACAGAATCAAGCATCTCCCGACATCCAAAATATGACAAAAACTCACGGTTTTTAATGTGTCTGCATTCAAATAGTGCATGCATCCTCTCTACAGGTGAAGGTTTAGAATCTAAATCAGTTTTATCTTGTCTACAGGTAGAGCTTCTGGTAGACAACATGAAGCAGTAATAAGATTCCTAAAGTACAATGTGCACAGTAATCTTGGTCATCAGATGGAGGAGACACAACAACCACAAAGCCACTACACTATTCCGTAATCCACTACATCACCTCTAGAATATACTGTACAATACCTGTGCACGTCCTACAGTATTCTTTTACCAGCTAAGTAAGAGAGGTGTAGTACTGTAAATGTATGGCCATTTTTGGCTCTAGTTTTTGGTGTTGTATTGGACTGTGCAGTAGTAAATTGAACTGGTTTTGGTGTTATTGTGTCCATCCCCTTAAATTTTACCTGGAGCAATCAAACTAGAGAGACTTTATCCTCTATTCTGTCCTGCCATCATTTTTTTTAAAAAGTGGCATCTTTTTTCTGTCTGTGGGCCCAGAGGTTCTCCCTTTCATTCCTGTAGTTACCTAACCACAGAAACATCACAGCTCAGCGAACCACAGTCAGTCCCATCACGGGCTAATGCTCTGCTTTATCTTTTTTCATATTTCACAGAAACAACCTTTATCCTCCTGCTTGTAGTTTTAAGTGGCAGCCATGTGAGCATCACATTGCAACTTCAAACCTGGTGTTGCTGGTTATACAGTCTTGGGTGTATCAGCATGATCATATTATTTAGGACATTATTACAGCCAAAAGTATATTTGATTGAAGGAGGAGTTGGCCCGGTATCTGGGAATCTAGCCAATTGCTTTCAGGGTTAATGATCACAGTCAGTACAAAAATTCACCTCAAGCTGCTGTTGCTCTTCAGCAGACATAAATCTCAGAATATTTACCTCTGCCAAGCAGCTTCTGTTTTTGATACTGCACATTGAAGAGATGTCAATCCAATTTTGTGGAAAGAAACAAAAGTTAGTTTCAGGTATGTATCTGGAGCAATAGTGCCACCATGTGGGCATTTATGAAGTACTTTTCACTTCGAGTCATAATTTCTAACAGAAGTCCTAACAAGAGCTCCCCATGAGTCCACTGAGTTGCTAATATCCAAGACCTGATCCTTGACCTGAGACTGCCAGGTCTGGTAGGGTCCTGTTGTATTGCTGCAGGTCTCGGGTGGGTGTGTCAATTTGTCTAACACAGGGATCAGAGCAGACTCTCAAACAACTCTGAACACATGGTGTGTCTTTGTCATCCCAGGAGAAAAATGTGAAGTGCAGGAAAGATGCCATGTACCTGCTATGATGCTGTTTTCTCTTTGTTTGGGTCTGTTCAGGCCCACCACATTTTGGATTGGATCTAATGTCCTTGGGTCAGCTCAGAAGAGGCCTGACTGTCCTTGGGTCCATTTTGGATTGCGTCTAAAATTATGGAATGCTAAAAACCTCTACTTCTAACTTCTGAACCATGATTGTTGGGTTAAAACAGATCTACTATCGGTATAGCTTATGGCCATTTTTCTATCTAAACAGATATTCTGCCATTTAAAATAGTTGGTAAAATGCTTCTTACCACTCCCCTATTTCATTCCATTTCCCTCAAATTTGCCACAAGATACTTGGATGGGCAATTCATTTGCTCTTTGAAATGCTATACGGCCTATTTGACATAAACTTGCATAACTATTGAACATGTGCAATTACAACTTAACTTAGTTAACCTATCCACAGGAACTGCAGCCATTCTGCAAAACACAAGGGCATTTTCCAAATGGGTGATGCTACAGCAAAAAGAAACATTTAATTGGTCATAACTCAGTGTGTATCTTTGCACAATTCATCCATTCCCATACAAAGCTCCAACATTTCAGGACAGGATTTAGGTATTCTAAAAATGTTGCTGCCAACAGCTGGCCAGTGTGACATCGGTATCCATCACTGTGTACTTGACTCAGAACCAGTAACAGACTTTTCTCAATACTGTCTGTTATTAAAATAACACATTTAGAGGATTGTGCAGCCTTGGCAGAGGTATGCACTCTTTGGGTGCATTCTACTTCATTCTACTTCATCCTAATTTAACTTCCACTTGTCTCTCTCCCTCTGCCATTTTCACTCATCATCATTCATCATCCCTCACAAAGTTTAACTTTACTACCAACCCACCCATTTCATGGGTCCTACATTTTGCGGCTTGGCCACTGTCTTAAGACAGCCACAATAAAAAGCACAAACATGACAAACAAACATTCTATACATATTTTTTATGAGTCCACGTTGTACATATTTTTTATACACACTGCTGTGTTTAAAACTATAATGCTACAAGCAACATAACGATAACAACTCAAGAAAATCATTAAAAATAACCTAAAAGCCAAGTTGAGTAAGAATAGTGTTAAGTGCATGCATCCATATAAAACTCAAACTTATCCATGGCCTTTTGTAGTATCTTGTCACATGATTACTTACATGGTCAGAGTCATCATACAGGCAAATGGACGGTGTTCTAATGGCCAATCATAGAGCTGCAGTCTTAAAGCCCAAACCTGAAGATGTTTAACATGTGGCTTGGCCACATTGGCTAAATTCCTGACAAAATATTCACAATATGGTCTAAGACTTTCCCCTGCAATAAATACTTTCAAAGGTGTTTGATACTTAATATTAAAACAGGATGTAGACAGAACTGAGCAAAGTCTCTGAAAATGGCTTTTGTTTGTATTGTGAACATTTAAGCAGGACTTATCACCAGACTTTACTTTCAGAACCAATGTCTTTGCTCGTGTAAATTGCCATTTTCAGATTCAAGGTGGCCATACAGTAACCACACCCTAAAATAGCATTTAATTAAAACACACTGGTTACCACATTTTGGGACAACACACATCTAGTTAAGGTTCAACACTGTGTGCGTGATGTCAATGTCAATTTAGCTCAGTCCACACACCTATCAGACAGCACTTCAGCTTTAAACAGCAGAGCCACTGAACCAGATCAGCTCTCTGAGTGCAATCAACACCTGGTTCTGGCTAAAGTTGTGACTGACAATCAACACTTAAAGGAACAGTCCAACATTTTGGGAACTACAATTCTTTTCTAGCTTTACCCAGAAGTGTCAAGTTCATTCTCGACCTTGGAAACAGTAGTTTGTCAAGATAATCTTAACTCACTTTTCACTTACTAGCTTTTTCAGAGCTTTCTCCGTTTGCTCAGCTGTCATGGAGACGGTTCAGTTGTAACGTGATCAAATGAAGTAGGTGTTTGTATCTGGAGGGTAGACCATAACCCCTGGTGCCATCCTTGAACCAGAACAGCAGTTTAGATCTCACCCTATATATGACCACTTGTTATCATGTCACCAAAGTTCCATACTTACATTACTGGATGACACCTAAGCCAACTCAATCAGCTGATGAAACCTGTGAGATGTGGCTGAAAAAAGCCATGAAAAAAGCTAGTAAATGGACCTTGAGTTAAGATACCTGGGGCGAGGGTTGGGTTGTGTTTAGCTCAACTTAGCACAAAGCTTGGCTAAATATGTCCGCACTGTGTTTCCAGTAGACAGATATATTGTCCTTCTCATGTGACTCTGAGTATGACAGCAAACTTTGTATTTCCCAAAATGCCACACTGTAAAAATTAGCTGTCTTTATTTTGTTGAACGGTAGCAGAGGATACACGCTGCCCCAGCCTCTGCTGAAGCTAATAAAAGCTTTCATTGAGCTTTCACTCAAGCTAGTAGCACAGTATTTCATTGCCACTGTTTAACCTAATACTGTCTACCTGCTAAACTGGTTAATGTCAAGCAATCACACATGCAGCTTTTTTTTTTTTTTTTTTTTTTTTTTTTTTAAGTGCTACCAGCTGTACCATGAAAAGTATGATCACTTTTCCATTATGTATTATTGTTCTTTAACTAAAGGCAAGGCACATAATGTGTTTCATGATATATCGTGCAAAATAGAAGTTTACCAACAGGGCAATTATTAAAATTCAAAGAAATAGATAACCCTTCCATCTATTGTCCTCTGATGTAGTACAGAGTCCAGAGGGGAGAAGGGGAGGAGTAGTAGGAAGAGCAGGATTGAGAGGGAGAGGTATCATTAGTTTGAGCCATGCATTCTTCAGGTCAGCACAGCGACCAGGGCAGCACCATGCAGTATACATCAGCTTTAAGCCAACTTTAACCTTAAACCTTGCCCTACCAAAACCCAGCTCATGTCAGCACCTTCGGTAGAAAATCTGAACCCCCAGTAGGCACAGACTGTTGTCAACGTTAACCCCAAACCCATGGAAAGGAAAAGAAAAAGACAGACACCTGTGTTCAGACTGAACGCAAAGCGAATTTTAGATGCAGTCTGACTGCATACAGTGTGGGCCAAAACGACGTAATTCCTAGGCGGCGCAACGCGCAGACACCTCTGGGTGAACCGAAAAAACGTCCCTTTCAGCAAAAAGAAATGCTTGACACTAAAATTTATAAACACAAAGAAACAACAGGAAAAAATGGGAAAAACTAGAGGAAAATATCAAAATGGTCTGAGCTCTTTACAAATGGAAATGGTGTGTGCGTTGCAAGCTAGTGAGGGTCTGTACAGTCTGTACACTGGCTGTTTGGGTAGCATTCTCTTTGTAACTTCACCACAGACTCTGAATGTTACTCTGTGAACCTTAGGGGAAAAGTCAAAATGTTATCTTTTCCTGCAGCTGGTTGCATCTTCAAAGGTATTTTTGTGATCACACAGATGTCTGCTTTCCGCCTGGAATGATAAAATGTTTTTCCCGGAGCAAAAAAACCAATGTATGAAACCAATGTTTCCACTGAGCTCGCCACTCTGCCCTACTCCCCTCCTCACTGGATGTTCACTGCTCAGGGCAAGGTGGTGGTCATAAATATTCTATTCAAATAAAAGAGCATATTGATAGAAACAGCTTTGATGTCAGGTCACAAAGATAACTTTCAAGATACAAACCACTGCTGACTAACAAGCAAAACAACAATGTTTTGACTTTTCTCCTACTGTGTCCTTAGGGAACACGAGTCACCAAATCAAGGAGTAATGTCTGCAGACTGTAGAAACACTCCAGCGGTCAAATTCATGTGAATAACGTGAGGCAAAAATTCGCTTGGCATTCAATCTGATCACACCTCAACACAGAAACACCAGTCCTTTCACTAAATACACCCCAGATGTATTTAACAAACTTAAATAGACTGCTTTATCATCGCAAAGCCTCAGAAATAAAATATGGCACCAATTATAAAATATTTGCCCCTAAAATATATATTCAGTGTTTAATCTCCAAAGAGATGGTTTACAAAATATCAAAAGGCCAGGGTGCATGTGTTCTACCGCTATTGTGTTTGGAGTTTCCATTGTGATATATTTTCAAATTCAATTCTGGATTTTATTCTGTTCCTATCCCTTGAATTGACATCATGCTCTTTCTTATTTCTATGAACTAGTGGTTTTGAGATGTCACAAATATCGCAGACAGAGATTAATGTTTGGATTCTATTAAACGCTAAATTTGTCAAATATTTAAGAGGATTATAATTAAAATTAAAATTCAGGTAAGGTTTTAAGATATTAAATGTCTTTCAAAAGATTAATGACTAAATGAAGCTGTGAAAAGCCAGCCATAAGAGAATATTGCTTTGCCTCTCTAAAGCACTGTCATAATGCAAATATTGTGTCAAGATTGGGTGCAGAAAATCAAGCTCATGACCTATAAACTCTGGTTTTAAATACTTGATTTGCTTGTTGCCATTGGTAAACCATCGAGGTTTGACCTGAACCAAACCCAGCACTATGGCTAACCTGTCTTTCTGTTCATCTGTCTCCAGCTCATCCCAGCCTGAACTCCAACCCAAACCCTACTGCTACGGTTCCGCAACAGATTGTTCAGGTTGGGTTGGGGCTGAGCCAGTGCATAACTTGTCAAGGACACCTTCTAGACCACCAATCATTCTAGAGCCTGGATTCTGTGCTCAGTTCAAGTCAGTATGCACATGACCTGCTGTCATAAGCATCGATGACTTCAAGAAAAACACACTACAGCCTTCCAGCTTGATAACATGCCACATCATCCCACTTTTCTCAAAAAGAAATTTTAACATAATCATAGTGCAATGGCTGCTATATGTCTTTCTAACCTACCTACATACAAGTACAAAACCCGTCACTGTGTTCTCTGAGACACAAACAAAATCTCCTCAAAACAGAGCAGGGATGAGTGTGGAAAAGCAGGGACCATATTCACATACTAACACACACACACACACACACACACACACACACACACACACACACACACACACACACACACACACACACACACACACACACACACACACACACACACACACACACACACACACACACACACTCTCTCTCTTGTCTTACATTATTTGTGAGGACACTCATTGTGACAAAGCCTTCCCTAGACCCTTACCCTAACCTCAACCATCACAACTAAATGCCCAACCCCAACCCTGACCCTAACCTGACTCTAACCTGAACCCTAAAACCAGGTCTGAACCCTCAAACAGCCCTTGGAAGGTGTGAGGACCGGACGAAATGTCCTCACAACAATGGTTTCAAACCAAAATTTGTCCACACAGCCATAGAAACACACGCTCACGCACACACACACACACACACACACACACACAAACACAAGCACAAGCACACACACACACACACAGACCACATGCTACACTTTGAAACACATTGAGTTCAGCAGCCAGTTTACAGCTGGCTGTGCTGCCACTTGATCCCGGTTTTAGTGTGTCTCTGTCTTTTCTCAGTTCTACTGAGCTGTTTCCGTCTGGCCGGTGCATTTCTTCTCCGAACATTGTGCCTTTGGCCGTTTGGATAAGCACTGTCATGACAAAATGATCAGCAAGGGAAGGAAGCAGCAGGATATTCATGTAAAAAGATGCCCTCTGCTAAAGAGATACTTAAAAGGCCCAGTGTTACTGGTTACTCTATACTGGTGTCCAACTGTAGCATTGTGTGTTGTGTTCGAGGAGGCATGAATATAGCTCTTATATTCCACTATTTCTCATTGTTTTCTGATTTAAAAAAAAGAACAATCAGTCTTAGAAACATGAGCCTTGCAAAGCAACTTAATGGTTTTAGGCTGATGATTGTCAATAAAAAAGACGAAGCCTCTGTCTTTTGGTGGGAAGAGAGAAAAAACCTGCGTTGTTTCAACTCTTAATTTTCTTCAGACGTATCGATAACATATCAAAAAGTGCAAAGAAACTTTACATATTAACAACAGGATCTCTCTTTCTGGTTGGTTCAGAAAATAAGGGAGGCTTATTTGCATATATTATAAGCAGCACCTGCAGCGGAGGGGGCATTCTGGGTGTTGAGGGGGGATGAGGTCTATGTCTGTCCCACGGAAGAGGCCTTATACCGGACTTAGTGTAGAGAAGCAGGGTGCAGGGGTAAAGGCTGACATCCATCCCAGGGAAACAGGCCTCATCCTGGGGACACAGTTAGGTTATAGGCTTCTCAGGATCTGGTGCGTTGAGGCCTGGTTCTGGTCTGCAGTTCATCTGGACCAACCCGACATCTGCATCAATCCATTGCTTTCACTTGAAAATCACAACTCACATCAGTGGCCATTTGTGAGAACCATTTAGTGTCATGTAGCATAGTACATTCTGGGGCTGCAAAATGGCTGAGTGAGAGCAGTATACTTCTTCCATCCAGGCTGTCTCTTCTGGGTGCATACACATATGTAAATATATTTCACTGTGTATTTATATATATGTATGACCACACATTATGCTTCTACAAAGCTGAATATATATTTTCCTCTGGCAATGTCTTGACAACATTGTTTCCTTTCCTCCAGGACAGTACTGCCATGACAATCAACCTTCCTCCAGAGTCACTCAGTTGCCCAGATACCAAGACTGGAACAGAGACAAACACACAATTAAAATTATTTTCAGATGAGTCAGATTATAAATGTATGACCCCAGCCTGCATTTCTCTCACATACACCTGCAACAGGTTTTTGATGATTTTGGATCATTCATCGTTCATTCTTGGTAATTAACGCATGTCTAAACAGCTTTAGATACACACTGTAAATTAGGTTATTAATAAAAGCTTTGACCCTATATCAGAACATTATACAGTTTTGAAAATGCCACCAAAGCAAATATACATGTAGAAAACCATTTAACAAATGCATTTTTGCACATTTTAAAATAAGATTAAATAATTACAAAGAAATAGTATCTTTTCTTCAGGTATTTATATATGTAAACAATTCAAACTGTAATACAAATAAAGGTTCTGTTTAGTTGATTGGTTTATTTATGAGCATCGCTTCCTCACTTTTTTAAACATTTTAAAAGAACATACAACTTTGCTGATTTCCCTTCAGTCGGTAGCAATAATAAAGTGAGAGGCTGTTTTTCATCCCTGGAGTTAAAAGAGTCCACTGTGCTTTTGTGCTGCGGTGCCTTGAGTTAACTTTGCCTCTTACTCCTCTGGCATCCACCCAGGTGTCAAAGCACCCAGTTCAGCCGTGTTCGCTCAGCTCATCAGCCGCAGGCCTGCAGCCTCAACCACCGCTAGCTATTTACGGTGACCTCTATCATGACCTCGATTGCTGGTGATTTTGCCATCAGGTTTGTCAAGCTCCTCGGTGTCACAGCGCAATGTAGACGTTTTAGAACTAATTCTTGTGCTCATAATGTTCATCCCTCAGTCCAAACTTTAAAAATCCACGTGGGCACCAATCAAATCACGTCAAGGCAATCAATCAAATCACAAAATGAAGTTGAGTCATTTGCCTCTGTACAAGAACTGTGTCCTTTCCTGACATACTCTCATTTGAGCTGCACATTCCTCACATTTTAGGGCCAATTGTACACTGTGGGCCATCCCAGATGAAAGCTGACAACCTCAAGAGAAAGCTGGTAAACTCTCTGGTCATCAGTCAAAAATGCTGCCCCTACATCTCACTCTCAGACACATCCACTGACCGCTGATTTTTAGCTGTGGTGGCATTCTGCTACGATCAACAACTAAAGACCAACCAGTCCGGAAACGGCATGAATTACACTGGCCAACCGCAACAGTTTGTAGTACACAGTAACTGTAGATGCTACTTGTGAATATAATTCCCTAAAGCATTCTAAGCCCCAATTGCTGAAGAAATACAAAATGCCAGTGTGATGTGTGCACATGAATGATGTGAGTTTATTACATGTCTGTGCTTGCATACTATTTACATCACTGAGCTACCATTCACCTGACACAGATTGAGTGTGACATGCAATGAACCTGCAAGCATTGATACTCTTTTGGCATTCAGCACAAACAAACTTCCCCCTTTTTTTTTTCCTTTTTTTTTTTTCAGTTTGTTTCTTTTGGATTGAACATGGTGAAGCTGCTCTGTAGTATTTTACTTCAGGGCCCTGTTTGCAACATGCAACTTGTGAGTTGTAACATCCATCCTCCATTAACATTGACACATTTCACTAATCAAAGCCAACATAAATGATGTGAAACCCTGGCTGGATTTCAATCACATTACAACCTACTGAGAACTTATTAACTCTCACTATGCATTTAGTTGTGACAAACTCAGACAGAGAGAGAGAGAGTGAGAGGAGAGAGAGAGAGAGAGAGAGAGAGAGAGAGTGACAGAGAGAGAGGGAGAGAGAGGAATCCTGGCTCAGTAGTATTAGCTGAGCTGTTTCTGGAGCAGTGGAACTGCAATTCAGCAGCACAATCCAAACACAATCCAAAGTTAACACAGAAGGCCCAGCTCTACTCTATATCAATACATACTGTATACTGTATATGTGTTTCTACCGTCCACCTTCACCACGCATCTACTACACTACACCCACATGTCTGCAACGTCCTACTCACTAATGCACTTACCTTTCTTACAGCTGCCTGACTGATCCAATGTTTTCACAGTTCAGGCCACTGAGACAATTCTATTTTTAGACTACAGCTGCCAATCAGTGATGATGTCTCTGTCAATACTCACTGTCTGCCAACTAGCATTTTAGTGTCAGATAGATTTTAAATTTGATTTATCAGATTTTGCAAAAATTCGATCCTTGTTGGAGTATTTAGACCTTAGAGAGAGTCAGTAGAACAGACAGCATACTCTCCAATGGATGAGTTCAGAAACATAACCCTTTGAAGAAAACAAACCATGGAGGAAAGAGCAGCTTTACAAAGTCTAGAGTGGATACATGAAATCATATTGAGGCATCCTGGTTCAGCACAAAGGGAGAGACCAAAGTTGAGATGCAACTGTTGTCTTTAACTGACTTTTGCTATGTTAAAATATTGTATAATAATCCAGGCTTTGAGCACCACAAACCAAATGTTATTCACTTTTCTTGTGTTTCGATAGCGGTTGAAGTCAGATATACCACTCTGAGTAAGTGGGAACTGATTTGTTTTCTTAACCCTTCAATAATCTGGGATTTGTGGGCTCAACTGAATCCCATTCAAACTGAATTTGACAATTTCAAATAAACCATACGAACCTGGGCTTGGTAGAGTCCACCTGGGTCTCGAGGGGTGACTCCAACAAAGGAGGAGCGATTGGCGGGGGGGGTCCCAGGGGCCGAGTATGCTGAGGGTGATTGTGTTAACAACATAAGTCTCATAATATCTCTCAAAATTCCATGTCACTTGTAAAGTATCATGAGGCAGCACTTTTAACAAAATCTTTCCATCTCACACAGGAGCTACATCAAATTCCCCTCACTGAGTCACTGATTCATCCTGTCTGCCACAACTCTGACCGAACTCTGGCAGGAAATAAGTTGACTTCGGTAAGTTGACTCGTGTTCATCTTTTCACTCAGTGGATAAAACTGACATATTATTTTGTAACAGCAAAAGAACAGGGGGAGTATGTATGGGTTTGTGTCATTAAACTTGAATTTGAAATTGACACTAAACTTGAACTGTGAAGTCTCTACAGGCAGCAACTGCACCGTTCTTTCTTTTGATCAGACGTTACAGTGAGCAATGTACCTATGTGTTAACATCACTGCACCCTCTCCACCTCTAACCTCTGCTCTCCTCTGAGCTGCTGGACCTGCCACTCTACCCTGATCTTTGTCAAACTAAAAGCATGACGATAAGTTCTTAGTGGTTTGTGACGACCACTAGGTTGTTAGGGATATTTAATGTGAGTGAAACCTATGCAGCATTTCAGTCATTTAGTTACAGGTATAGGATACATCTTATTCCATCTCTTTTTAAATTTCCCATTATGTTTGTTCGACATGTTATCCATTAGCAATGTAAGTGGTCCTAAAGGTTGTAATATTACAATTTTATTAGTAATACAGTTTAACTGTGGTCACAATGTCATTTTTGTATTTCCCAAACTTGTTGAACTTGCAGAAATCCCACCACTGTGCCAACTAACCTCTACTTCCCTTGCAGAGTGAAGTGGCTCTGAGGCTCTGGCCGAAAGGCTGACTGTGTAATGCTGCCTCAGTGAATCACGTGCAAAATACACTCGACTTACAACAGCATGGCACTACTCCATTCTCTTAGTAAATCTGGCCCTTAATATTAATTAGATGTAAATAAAACCATTGGTGGCTGTGATAATGACAGGGCATATTCAATTTTGAAAGCACTCTACAACTGCAGTTTACATGGACACTTAATCAAGCTGTGCATACACAGATCATACATGCTAGCAGGATCCGTTCATTGTTATGTTGGGTCTTTTCATGGGATTTGTTGATCAATACCCAACTTTATAGTTATATAAAAATTGCATGAACTATGCCAGCAGTTTTATAATATGCGTAATGTCAGTCTGGAGTTCCGCCAAGGAGTATTTACGCTAGTAAACCTTCAGTGATATCTAACTTCTGCACTTCCATCTCAATATTTTCTGTTCTTGAATATCATATATATATATATAAATATATAATAAATGTAGGACTATAAATGATAAAATATTATATTCTAACACCTATCAGAAGGTTATGTACTGTATATATATGTATACATCATGTGTCATGCCACACATCGGTACTGTCATTGGAAGTTTGTTAGCGTTTTGAACACTTACTGGGTGATGTGGGGGAGTTTGCTCCCCCATCGGAGGAGGTGGTAGTGGCCTTTGATTCCGTAGGAAGGGTCGGCCTAGGGAGGGAGGATGGGGGAGGAGCCAGGGAGGGTGCTGGTCCAGGAGGTGCTAACATCTGAGAGGAGATATAGTGACTGGGCACTTTAATCTGGTTGCTGCCATTCAGCTGGAAAAAAAAAGACAGACAACCAGATTTACTCATATTTAACATGTGCTGCAATACTGCTATACTTGTAACTATGCAGGTGGTCAGTGTAGTCCTAAAGTATATATCCCAAATATCTTCTAAATGTATTCGCTCTCTCAAGCTAAAAGCCTTTTAAAAGCAATTTTCACTGAATCACTGAAACTTAGTCTATGATTATGTGTGGATGTGAGCTCACAGGGAGTGGCACGTACAGTGCATGCACCGCAATGTGCATGTCCAATGTGTGAGAAAAAACTAGGTGCTACTGACATTGACACTAAGTGGTTGCTTATACTAATTGTATGGAGCCTCGTGGAACTGACTTGTAACAAACTCACTCGTTCACTTTTAGCAGGCTTCAGATTCTCCACAAGGGGGAGCTGTTACATCTTCATCAGACTAGTTCTATAAATGCCAACCTGCACCATCTAAAGGAAAGTAAAGAGATAGGAGCAGCAGTGGAAACCTGCAGGTGTAGACATTTCTATGTTGCCTCAAGAGTCAATGCAAATGATTGTGCCACGCTAACCTCTAGACTCACCTCTCTCCAGATAGTGAATACTTAAACTGTTCTTCTAGTTGTAAAACAGGAAATTTCAGCTTTTTAAGATTTTGCAAGTGAATGTTTCATTTCTTTCACTTTAAAAGGTCACTGATGTGAGCTTTGTCAAGTCTGTAGAAATTTGTAGAGAATTTCCAGGTAGTATCTATTCAGAGCCAACTGACCTACCAATAAACAAACTGTTTTCAATATGAGTTCAATATAAGTTTATGAATAAAATTTGAACACAGATTTTAGTAAACCAACATGGTTCATTTTTTTTATTGTGTTGGTTTAGCTTCTGTCAAAACTGTAGCAGCTTTTACTTTCTTTGTCTGTAGATGGTACACATTGGCACTATGGCAATGCAACTGGCTGGTATTTATTTTTCTTCATTTTACAGAGCAAGAAATAAATAACTGGAATAGAGGTGAAAAACTCTCTTGTGTTTAATTATCTATCTCCAAAGACTTAAATTATTTGTGCAGTAAAACGCTAGCTGTTAGCCAGCTAAAGTAGTAGTGGAAAAGGGGAACAGTATTTGTAGTATTTCTGTGATGTACTCTTCTTATAGCTGACCTTTTAACTGTTTGTACTCACTGAGCTGGGGGTTTGATTGGCAGGGTCGCAGGCCAGTGAGACCAGATCTTTTAGGGGGTCCTGGGCCAGGTGAGGAGGATAGCGGATTGCTCCATGGGGAAAGTAGGAGGAGGATGGGAAATGAAGAGATGAGGAGGGATGGGTACTCCGAGACAGACCTGGATAGAGACAGAGAGGGAGAGAAGAAACAATAAATTACAGTACATGTTTGTGCGTGTATGCGCGCACGCACATCTGTTCTACTGACCACTGTGAACCGCTATGACTGGCCGGTGGTGCTGAGTGAAGGAGCCCAATCTTGGTGAGTCTTCCTGTGGAGAGGGACTGTCCAGCTCTGCCTTCTTCACTGGAGGAGACAGACCTAAAACACACACAAAAACAAACACACACACACACACACACATGCAGACATATTTATTAGTGCAAGCACCAAATGTGCCGGAACTCTGTCATTTGTTAACTTGTTGGTTTAAAGAGCAACTAAACTGTAGCTGTAGATATTGTTTTGCAGCCACTGCATTAATGGCCTTCTATGCCAGTTCACCACCGTGAAACTAGATGCCTGGATGAACGGAATTTTAAATTAATCTGGACTCAGGCCAATGCCCATCTTCAATATTTAAAGAATATTAATATAAATAATAAAACATGTTTCAAAAAATGCATATTATTGGAGGAAATAGATTGCATTATTTTGAAATAGTACTAAGCCACATAACAAGAGAGTACTTAATAAGCTAACAATCAAACTCCAAACATCCTACATAAAAGTGGGAAGCCTTACCCACTCCACCACTGGGTCCACAAAACCACACAGCTACACACTATACAGTCAGGTGTGAATTGCACTGCATTGTGTTGGCCCAATTTGTAAAGTAGCCCAGTTGGAAAACTCCCAGAACTCCTGACAGCCTGTGTGCCATGCTCTGAGCATTGTGGATTGCAAGCTAGACTTAAATTGATAGTGGTTATCACCGTTGTGCAGAGTTTAGCAAGGTGAACACTAAAGGGAAAAAGCTGTTCCTGAGCCTGCTGGTCCTGCCACAGAGAGTCTTGTATGTAAGTCAAAGACTCGGGTGGACTGGGGTGAGAGGTGTCCCTGACGATGCTGAGCGCCCTCTGCAGATCCTGCTTGTGCTGGACAGCCTCAGTGGTGGGGAGTGGAGACCCGGTGATGCATTTGGCAGTTTTCACCACCCGACGGAGTGCTTTTCGGTGTGGGACAGAGCAGTTGCTGTACCAAACTGAGATGCAGTTGGTAAGAATGCTCTCGATGTTGTGGCAGTAGACGTTCACCAGAATCTAAGGAGACAGATGAACCTTCTTGAATCACCTCAAGAAAAAGAGATGCTGGTGAGCTTTCTTGACCAGGGCTGAAGTGGTGAGGGTCAAAGAGAGGTCCAGAAACTTGAAGCTGGAGACAGATGAAAGACAGATAGGTGTGTGCGTATGTGTCACCTTTGGCATTTCTGAAGTCCACAATGATCTCTTTGGTCTTCTTGGTGCTGGGGGCCAGGTTGTTATCGGCGCACCATGCAACCAGCTGCTGGACCTCTTCCATGTAGGCCAGCTCATTGTTGACGCTGATGAGGCAAACTGTTGTGTGAGGGTTGAGGAGGTGCGGTTGTTTAAACTAACAGACTGGGGTCTGTTGGTTAAAAAGTTCAGTATCCAGTTGCAGAAGGAGGTGTTAATGCCCAGGTCACTGAGTATAGTGGTGGATGGTGTTGAATGCTGAACTGAAGTCTTTGAACAACATTCTCACATAGGTATTACTGTTGTCTTAGTGGGAGAGGGCAGAGTGTAGCGCTATGGAGATTGGCGCCCTCCGTACTCCTGTTCTGAGAGTAGGCGAATTGGAGGGGGTCCAGTGAGGGTAGGCAGGTTTTGAGATCAGCAAGGACCAACCTTTCAAATCACTTCATGGTGGTGGGCATGAGTGCAACAGGGTCAACGTCGTTAAGGCTCACTTCAGTTGGGTGTTTAGGCACTGGCATGATGGAGGCAGTTTTAAAGCACATGGGGACACTTGCTTGGGCCAGTGACAGGTTGACGATGTCAGTCAAGACCTCAGTCAGCCTGTCCAGCACAGGCCCTGAGCATGCGTCCAGGGGGTGCCATCAGGGCCAGCAGCCTTACATACATGAGTGTCAGGGCCTGGTGGTCTGCAGGGCGCACAGCCTTGATGGCTGCGTCCTGGTTGTCCCTGTCAATGCGTGCATAAAAGCTTTTAAGCTCATCTAGGAAGGAGGTGTCGGTAGTTGGTCGCGTGGTGTTGGTGGGTTTGTAATCCTGAATGGTGGTCAGTTTAAAAAATAGCCGGGAGAACTCAAGAATGTTAAAAAGTGCCTTGAAACCCAGAATAACCTTAAGTTAGTACCTTTAATATTTTGCTGTGTACGCTGGTGCCCAACATCAGCTTAATTCTTTTGTGGTCAGCCTCCATTGTTGTTGCTCTTTCTTTTCACTTTGTGTGCTAGTGTATATATGCAGCTGAGCTCTCACTATATAAATGATTACTCAACACCCATATGACTGCTGACAACATCCCCTTCTCCTGCCCTAACCTCGATCATCATCATTCGTCAGTGGTGGAGGATGACTCTGTTTTTTGTGTATTTTTTGTAGTTTGAATTGAATTTGTGAGGTTTCAGTTTTACGATTGCAGACCTCAGCTCATATTTTGGAACAAGTTATTGCTCCTTGTTCCTGTTAATTAAAGCAGAATTTTCATTATTAGATAAAAGATAGCTGCGCACACAACTTTATGTATGCACTTAATCCATTAAATATTGTATGACTTCATTTGGTTATTTGAAATAACGCCTCAGCATTTCAGTGAAGCAGCACTTGACAGATTTATATTTATGTTGGTGGATTTGAGTTTTTGTCTGTATTTTGAGATGCCACTGTTGGATATTGCTGGGAAGTTTGGGAGACAGATCTGTGTATTTAGTCAGTGATGACTGATTGGCATGAGCTGTCAGAGGGATTATATCTGAGAGAGAGAGGGTTAACTTCAGTTACCCACGACTGCAGCACCCTGTCTGGGAGTGGTCTGGGCTCAAAGGTATTCGTTAGTGTATTGCGACTGAAGTGCAAATTGTGTCTGTAAAGTGAGATATTTTACTTACCTCTGTTATAGTGTTTAGTAAGTGTTAGATCATGTTACACAGAAATATCTCCCATGAGTGCCTTTCAGAATGTGTGAGTTCATATTATCACTGCACATGTGTTTGTGTCTGCATTAGCAAAGTGTTGTAGTATTTCTTCTTCCAAGTCACGTTAAGTGCTAGTGATACAATGGCAGAAGGATCCAGTTATAACAGACACAGGTATGGTCCTTGATATGGATCTATAAGGACCAAAAGTTGAACTCTGTTCTTTATCTTTTGTTCTTAGCACACCATGGGTAGGGCACTAAAACAAAGCTGGCAGATAATGATTTCAGTATTTAAGTAACTTATTCAGCTATGCTCATGCTTTAGTGATAAATGCTGTGTGTCTCCTAGGAGAAACACAAGAGTCTGAACACTACCAGTCTTAGTCTTGTTCTTATTCTTATTCTGTTACCTCCTTCCATGTCATCAGTCCAGTTCCTGGAGCTGCTGGCAGGAGAGGAAGGTGAGTGGTAATACTCCCCTCCTGGACTGTCAGCCTCCTCCTCCATAGAGCCAGACTTATGACGCTTACTCCTGCAGACACGTGAAAATACACACATACAGACACTCAGAAAATTAAGTTCTTTTTAAAGTATTTTACAAAGTGTGTTCTTAAGAAGTTTTTTGGGGTCAATGGATAAAAGTGCTTCAGCAACTAGTATAAGTACAAGAAAAAGGTTGGATGGTAAAGAGTGAAGTAAGGCCTTTGGTTAAATACAGATTCAGTTCCAGAGATCACTGTGCATAAATAAATCTCCAGAACTGTTTAACCTAATGCATTTGATATTAAAGGATCACTCCAGCATTTTAGTGTTACACTTCCATAAAGTTGGGGGACTTACAAAAGACAGATTTTGAACAAGAACGGTCAAAACTGAAGCAGCAGAGGCTAAACATCCCAACCCTTAATACCTGATATAGCGTCGGGGTTCCAAAAATAAACTGGATGTGGATATGAGGATCCCATAATGTGTCCATCTGTTCATTAGACACTCCATGCCTGGTCAGTGGCCACATCTTTCAAACTTCACAGTGTCAGTTTGAGTAGAACTGCAGTAACCATGACCAGTTAACTGAACCTTATGTGTCAAATCTGTGAAGTGTTCCTTTGAACAAATTGCCAGCAGCAGCAACGTGATTACTGAATGAATTGTTTTCTGAGCTGCTTCTGCTTTGAATGACAACACTTTATACATTCCTTCTGAACCATATTATCAGTAGCTGCAGCCATGGGCTGTGGGTGTGCACTAGTTAAGGCTAGTTAGTTCTCTGCACTGTGTTATTACTGGCTGTTGTTGTGGCTGTTAATGGGACAGACTGTAGCTATCTTTGTGGCAGTAGGTAACCAAACCCATGGCACAGCTATTGGCATTACTATGACTATGGTTGTAGCTATGGTTATAGCTGTGATATGATTACCAAGTTGTGACACATTACTCCATCTGTGTAGCACAAACAACATGCCAGGATTGTGCGGGTACAGTGAGATGACATTGTTGTGTTGGCTGAGCCTTATGGTAAAGTTATGCCTGAACTCCTGGGGTGCACTGATCGGTAACAGATGTGCTATAAAATGCAGCCAGACAGCCACGATAACAGCCAGAGCCACAATCAACAGACTCAGCTTTAGCAATTTCCATATCTGCAACCACAGCCAGAGTCACAGCCCCAGCTATAGCTTCAACCATGGTGATGTGTTGGGTATTTTAGTGGCCAACACATCACCATGAGTTAATAACATTTAAGAAATCATGGGTCCTCATTGGAGTGAAGTCATTATTTGAGAAATTACTTGATGAAAGTAAGGCTATTTCTTCATTTGGAAGTAAAAAACTGTTGACAGTAAGGTCAGTGGATGATTCAGAATGGCAGTGTATTCACCTTCATTGTTTTGGGGTGGGGGTAGAACTCTCAAAACCTCTGAATGGCAACTTACCACCACAATAAGTGAGAGGATAGGTTTTATTCCTAATTTGGATGAAATGGCTCTTTAATGTTAGGCTACTAAAACCCCTTGGCTAAGGTTATGGTGATAATTGTAAAGGGTGAATTTCTACCCTGTGTAACCTGTCATTTTCTGCATCTAGCAGTACACTAACTGAGTGTGGCAGAGAGTTTATCTGTATTTTTTAATGTGGCAAGTAACCACATAAAATTAGGGTTTCAGTGTCTCTCTAGATCTTGTAACTGGGGACTCTGTCTCATTAACTACCCCTCCAGCATGCGTGGGGAAAAAAATGCCAGTGTATGTGTGTGTGCGAGTGTGCGTGTGTGTGTGTTTGTGTGTTTGTACGTGTGTGTGCGTGTGCGCGCGCACGCATTTGTGTGTGATTACCCGCTGGATGAGGTGCTGGCCAACGATCGTCTGAGGCTAACCGGCTGGTTGACAGACTGGTTGACAGACTGGTTGAGGTCATAAGCCAGGTGGCCCTGGAGCTCCCCCACAGAGAAACTAGGTCCTACTCCTGTGATGACTGGAGCTACACACACAGGAAGAACACACACCGTGGTCATGACCTACATACTGAAAACTGAATATAAGCCTCTCGAAACTTGTGTTTCTATTTTTTGGCCAATTTAATGCAAAATGCCACACACATACTGCCAGTCAGATGTCCTAACTACCTAGGCTGACATGACGAAATCTGCTGTGTTTTTTGGCTGGACCACAACAGTGGGGTCAGCCCTTTCAAACTGAATGTCCGTGACTGACTGAGTGATAAAATTACACCACTGGTTGACCATTACTGCCTTTGTCGCTACATTTACAGACTTTTGAGACCCTTTTAGTGAGTTTTATTCCCTATTAACCTAGCGACAACTATAGCGACTTTCTGGAGAGTCACCAGTGTTGCCCCCCGAACGGAGGTCATGCTTTCCCTCCACAGACACACCTCTCTCTGCGTCTCATTCAATTGAACTCAGGGCAGCTGACACAGACCTGAATGAGCTTGTAACTTTCTCTCTGACTGATCATTTTACAGGTAAATGCAGCTGAAATCATAGCACAGTTGTTGTCTTTAACTTATGTGTTTGGTGATTTTGTCAGATGACGTCGTGGTTATAAAATCAGGATTTTAGCAGCAGAGCAGCAGCTTGGAAATGGCTTGGAAGTGACTGCTGGTTAACATGTCATCTTTCAGTCACTATTTCATACTTGTTCCTTTGTCTGACAACAGAAACAGAAAAACATGTAAATGAGAACAGTTTTATTGGGAATTCAGATGGATTAAAATAATGTATATCTGAGCACAGAGAGGAGAAGAGAGGCAAACAGATAAAGGACGGTCCAGCCATAGACTAGGTTTTGACCCATTCTTGTTATTTTTTTTTCTTTTTTGCCATTTTGTAAAAGTGTGTAGCGAATCAAATTGTCATTATCAGTTTGTCACTTCAGAGCAGCAGAAAGACAATGGATGATAGCTGAGATGATCACATTCAGATGTAAAGATGCTGCTGTGGTCAACCCAAAACTGATGCCAACATGAAAGCACTCAGCTCAGAACACAGTGAAGACACAGCCTTTACTATTTCTATAGGTTCAGTATACTAGCTGTTACCATTTTTAAACAATTTTAAATTGCATTAAATTTTTTGGGGGGTGCACTGTGTGCTTTTTATGACCCCTAAATGTTTAAGACGTGGGACTCAACTCCTGGTACAAAACTCTAGTCGGATGTCGCATCTGATGTACAAGGGCTTACTTCTTGAGACCTGGACCAGCTCAGTGACACTGAAAACTCCTGATGTCACAAAACTCTCCTGGAACTCTGGACCATCTGTAGAAACACAACAGCAGTTATATAATTATATAGAGACTGATGCTTTTATAGACTGTATTTCACCTGTATAAAGCTATGAGGAATTTCTATCAGAAAACTGTGTGCTTTTGATGGCTTGCTTTCACTGTATGTTTTGTTCTACCTTTTTTCCTTATTTCTATGTTTCAGCGTGTGTTGGTTTTACATTGTGTAACATTATAACCATGCCAAGAATGTCTCAAAGAGGAATTTAGCACACTACGCACAATAATGGCTATGGAAAAACATATATACATATGTTGAAAACCTTAAAATCTAGCAGGATTGGTCCTAAGAGGAAACATGCATTACTGTTGGTCTTATCACTTGAGCCTCTAGTGCAGAGGATAAGAAACAGACAGGCAGACAATGATTCAATACATGTGGATGACCTGTTACTTGTCTTGATAACAATCCTCCTTCTCTTCCAAATGTTTTGATTATCCTTAAGGAGTTGGAATTCATTTTTGGTTACAAAATGAGCATATCATGATCATATCATCTGTTACATCAAACAGAGTGGATGGCCTGTTAATGTATTAGGTCATTATTGTACTTTTATATGTTATTGAACAAACTAATCTTTGAATCAAACTGTCTTTGAACAAAGACAGTTCAAAGACAGTAAATTAAGAACAGGAAAATTTGTTTATGCACAGACAAAGAATGTAAACATTATGCATGTGCACGTACATTACAAAATAATTTGTAACAAAGTGCATCTTCTTCTATAACAACTGTACATAGACTGGAAAATGAATGAATGTTCCTCTGTAATGGAAGATCCTTTACAGTACCCATGGTCGTGGTTCGACTGTCCTCTTGATCGGAACCCACTCCTGTACGACTTGGGCTGCTGCTCTGCTCTGCCTCTGGAGAGAGAGAGAGAGAGATTTGATTTTTTAAAACACTTTTTTTTCATCAATTAATCAGGACAATTTTAACAAGACACAGTTATCAGATCAGCAGTCACCAAAAGAAAGGAAGAAATAATGAAAGAGAGAATAGAAAAATCTGCTGATAGTTGAAGACAGGCAAGCCAAGGTGAAGAACACCTTCAGGATTTATCAGACTGCTCTAAGTAGCATTTTGGACATAAGTGAAATTTAAAATTAAAAATCCTTCACTTTTACTCCCACTCACAAACCTACAGTATAAAAACTATTCACCAAATTGCTTCTGACTTAAAAATGCTCTTAAATTTTAGAGAGCTGCTGAGGTCTTTTATACTACTTACATACATTGTCTACCAACAGCAGTACGTCCTGCAGCAGAATTTAGTTTACATTTCAGGGAATTATTTCATCCCTATTTATATATCGATACATAATAAATACATTGGATTAATGTTATTATTAAAGTATTTTAATTTATTAAAGTCATTATTATTCCCAGAGATCTAAGTCCTGCACTCAATAAAATTCACAGTTTTAAACATATGTATGTTCTTGCAGAATAAACTGCAAAAAGGATTTTTTTTTTTTTTTTAATGTACAGTATGAGAGATGTAGGGTCAATCTACAGTATTTCTGTGATTGGCCATTCCTTGTCCAATCAGACATATGATCAATCATGTGATCACTTGAGAGTTTGTGACTTTTCCACTTGGCTGTAGGTAGGAAGAAGTCACTGACAAATGGGTCTTATTGCTAAAACTCAGCCAAAAACTTTTTCACTCTTAAATTGGTACTTTAGAGCATTCTGTAGTGTCATTCTTAGAGGTTAGACAGAGCAATTAGGGTTCAGGATTAAAGGTTTCAGTTTCAGTTAATTACGACTTTATTATTTATCTTATTTTGTCCATTACATCTATTTGCAATTATGACTAGACATAAATTGTGCACACCGGGACAGTCACTTATTCAGGCTGATCAGAACTGTGCTCAGGCTGAAGCTGGGCGGAGCTATGCTGGAAATTATGATGTAGAGAAGAGGTCTAGTCAGGAACATCAAGTGAAAACACCTGTATAAGTGGAGCAGGAGTGTGTAGGGCCTTTAGCAACCTGTCTGATGTCTGGTAGCTTGTGTTTCTTGCCCTATTGGACGAAGTTTTAGTGATATCTTCATGTTCGCAGTTGGACAACATTATGAAAGTAGGAAACCAGGATTTTCCTTTAATCTCAGTGAACCAAAAAATCCTGAGAGATATAGGTTAAAAAAATTATCCAAATAAATACATGAATAATATAAATAGTTAGAATAAAATAAAACATTATAATTTCTTGAATCAATCAGAATTGTCAAGACGGGGCGTCTAGGTGGGCTGTGGTCTTGGATGTATACAAAAGGACCAGAGTGTCCCAGTTTGCTTGCGATCTGGTGCCCTCACAAATCCTTATATAGTCCCACTATGGTACAGCCAGATAGCAGCTAGCCAGTCAATAGCAGCAGTCACTTGACACTGAAAGCTTGTGGTTAAGTGGCAACAGAGGAAGTGCAGCAGCAGACAGTGGCAGCGTTGGAACCATATGAACAAAGCTGATGAATGAATCACTGGTATTTTTGGTGTTTGGGAATCTTATCTGACATTGTCTGGTCTTCATATCCTCCAGCTTCTCGCCATTGAATTAGCTGTTGTACACACGTTATGCCAGTAGAGGGCAGAGCATAGTAATAAATTTTACTATTATAGACCATTTTCTTCATGGCTGACATTTTGACTTGTAAGGCAGGTGAAACCAATCACATTAATAATGGCTACTTTTAATTAAGGTGTGCCAGGTAATGAGTAGGTTGGCTCACTGGCCTCTTACTGGGACACTTGAATCAAATAGAGCCTCGGTTAATATAACAACTTTCATTTGTATTATTCCTTTTATAGTGTCTACTATATGTCTAAAGTATGTCTCCACTAGTACATTACTAGCGTGTTGCAGTGTTTTACAAATCGTCACCCACATTTCTCCAGGCTGAGTTCACTTTTTTAAAACTCTTCACACAGTTCTCCTCACATCCAAAATGCACCAAGGCAACCAAAACACACTTTTTCCTCACACATCTCATGATGTACCAGAACACTGGTATTTATCTGCCAACAAGAAAACTTTGTCGCCGGAAATACACAGACCTAAAAAAAAACAAAACCCAAACAATAGGGAGCTTTAGAATATGGATCACTTTGTGTCTCTGAAGTATTGTTTTGCTTGTTGATTTATTTGGCATAAACCAAGATAACATTACAACATAAAGAAGGGGACTTCCTCACTGCATGGGCTGTGCTGCTTTACAGTATATGTCACAGAAATCAATCTGAAATGCCGCAATATGCTTTTCCCCCATTAGTATAGAGTAATTCCAAGTGCCCAATGTGAAACTAAAGTAATGCCATACAAACCCATACATATTCAATATATATATATATATATATACTTGTATAGGGTAGTTACAGATATAGGAATACAATACCCTGTCTGCTAAATTTGGCCGCAAGTTCTCATCCACATCACACCCTATGTCTCTGTGGAACTGAGGAGTGGAGATTAAGGTGGAAAGAAAAGTGACACCAAAATAAAATGGGCTGTAAACCAGTCTGTGACTGGGAGAGAACGTTGAAACATCACATTGTCCCATACAATTACAAAGTGTTCGGAATTCAGCCTCACCTGCCCCCTTTCCTCATCTGGCACAATTCTTTCATTCAGTAATGGTGTGTTATGGTTTTCAATATAAGTTTTTACAAAAGTATGTAAACATGTGCAAAATGGACTGTAAATACCCAGATTTGTGTTGGCGGTTGTCTTTTAGAGAGAAAACAGTTGATGAATTCTGAAAGATGTGGTCATTTCATGTATTTTGTACCAAATCAATGAAAAGTGAACCACAGTCTAGTCCACACAGACTGCTGTTGTGCTGACTGTGTGAATAGTCCTGAAAAAGTGAACTCAGTATGAAGAAATGTGTGTCAGCAATTGTCAGAACCTGTAGTAGTTAGTCACCAGTATGCAAATCAAGTAGTCTAACTACCAACCAAGTTTAGAACAGCAGGAAACCCAAGATTTGCTAATCCTGCCACAACAATAAATGCAGATTATCATGAGACGAACGCTGAGTATACTGGTTTCCACCACTGAAATACCTAATAAATACAAATACAGAATACGTAGCACAAGGGATGTGCAAGAATAATCTTTCAAACACAGAACCAATCAACAAGACTTTGGTTCAATAAGGTCTCACATCTTCTGACCAGTATCCCATTAGACTTCAGTAATTTCAGCTGCGCAGAGTTATTGCTGCGCATGGTTACTCTGCTGTTTCCCCATTTGATCAGCAAAATGATCATGAACCTTGGCCAAAAAAAAAAAAGTAGGACATTTTCAAAGGCTTGTGAAAGAGATCATGGGGGAAGCTAGTAATTTGTGACTGTGTAGCTCTGCTTGTATAAAATCAGGGAGGAAATCAGGCTGGTCAGTCAGATGGACAAAGATGATTTTATAAAGTAAAAGTGTTTGGGATCTGGACCATGATCCACTAACTAAGCATGTGGGTAAAAATAACTTCCAGTCCTTAAGAGTGGTAGAGAGCAAGCCTTCAGTCAGTTTATAGAGATACACAATCCAACAGTGTCTCCAGTGTACTTTCATGTCAAAAAGTTGATTCACTCTATTTAAAAGCTGACTGTTACTAATTACAGCAAAACTGTTATTATAATCAGTTATAGGAGAACCAATGCTGTACTACAAGAAACAAGGGTTACAGAAGGTTTTCACATTTCGAGTTGAGGGCAGGAGTGCTATTAGAAAGAGTATGACATTGAAGAAACAGCAACATATCCTTTTAGAGCACTCTTTGAGAGTGTGTTGCTGAGTCACAACTGTCTCTACAAGAACAATATTAAAACCACAGTACTGACACTGTGATACCACTATGAGTCAGAGCTCGCCCTCAACAGATCCTGCTGCAAAACCTCTTCTGCTCCCTTGGCTGGCTGTTGATCGTGTTTATTCTGCAGTCAGTTTATATTTTATTTACTGTTGTGGAGACCTGGTACCACTGGTGTCACTAGTCACTGGTGCTGTTGCATCTGTGCTGTTCTGTCCCATCAAACTTCTGCTTCATTGTGTTAGTGAATGAGCCTCTTACTGCTCTTGAAGCCACAATATAAAAACCAGATGTGAATACGGAATTTTCTTTCAGTTGTTTTTGGACTCAACTCGTAGTTGCATTACATATATTTATACAAATGGCTTCAACTGACCAATGAGAAAGAAAAAATGAGAAAGATAACTACTGTGTCACTAACAACAGCTCTGAATATGATTTAAAAACATCCACAGCCCTTTGACAATCTTCTAGAACCACTTGCTATGACAAATGTAGCTTCTTAGAAGCATGTACTTTATTCTCTACATATTCTTTCAAAATTTATATGAATAATCACATCAAAAGGTGACTTTCTGACCTTCTGTTAAGCCCCACGGTTGGGACAAAATTTCCCTACAGTTCCCTATTTTGGTTCATGACAAGGTACATCGAAATATTGGCTGGAATTCGGTTGAATTTGGTGTGGATATTCCTGGTCCCAAATGGATAAATCCAAATGTTTTTGCTGACTTAGTGACTTTCTAAAGTGCCTGAAGTGTCAGGACATTTTTTTTGGTCCAGAATGAAATATCTTATCTACAACTGCTGGATAGATATCCATTATCCATTCAGTACATTTATGGAGAAAATTTATAAATCCTCTGGATTACAACAGGGTTTTGCTTACTAAAATATTGTTCACTCAAATGCACTGTTGCCTCAGTTTGCCCCTCCCTGGATACATTTCTTTCCTTTGTCTATTTATGCAATCGCATGTGCTTATATTTTACCTCACTAGTCTTGTTTACTTGTACACAAGTAATATCACAATCTAATTAGCAAATTTCTGCAAATCTTACTGCACAATTCTTCTCCATAAACAATGATCATTTCCATAATGAACACTTCATCAACTTTCTTCTTGCACCACCTTCAGGCCAAAATATCTCATAATCTAATACGCAGATATAAGATGATCCTTTTGAATCGGAAATTGACATTTTTTAGCCCATTTATTAAGCACGATTCTTAGAAAATAAGAATTGTTCATATATTGTTTTTCGCAACAAAGATTTTCCTATTTTAGGGTACAAAGAACATTGCAGACTCTAGGGGCTGCTAACAGAGCTTTGAATATTTAATCCTGTTAAATCTAAGCAGTTATACAATATGTAAAGGTACCTAAGAACATAGCTATCAAGTAACCCTGTCCATTTGAAACTCAAAATTATGTGCTGCTAAATGGTTTTGCCAAAAACATTTTTGAAGAAATGTAGTGACTACATGGTTTATGTTCGCTGCCTATGTGTTTTCCAGTACAAAAATTGCAACTTTTGTTCCACACACAAAGTGTAGGGAGGTTGTCAGGTACATGGCGAGTGAAGAGAGCACTTTGGCGCTGATTACTGGGGTTTGAGTCCTGAATCCAGTGTGTGGTTAATTAATCATCCCCATTAAAAGACCAATAAAGAAACTATAAGAAAGAAATTTAAACTGAATAATGGAGTGGTAAAAAGATGGTTGTTGAGTCAAACCGTAAAGCAGTCTCAATAACTGTTACGCTATACCAAACCTTGCCCCTTCTGCAGCCTGACTAGCATGACCATCCATCTCTACTAAGGTCAAGCAAACTTCGTAAAACATCAAATATTTCTTTGAAATCTCTGATAAAGTTTCCTAATGCCTCCTTCCCGCTGCTATATTTCCACTCCCCCTCCTTCCTCCTTTCTTTTACCAGTCCTTAAGTCATGTGCACTACTGCCTTTACTCTTGTTTTTTCTCTAAATGTCCTGTGATGTGGAATAGGGAATTTATCCTCAAATGCCCTTGGTTCAATAATTACGGCATGAAAAAGTTTGGGTGCCCCTGGTCAAAAATTCTGTTACTGTGCATAGCTGAACAATTAGAAGATGAACTGGTCTCCAAAATTCATAAAGCTAAAGATAATACATTCTTTTCAACATTTTAAGCAAGATTAGTGTATTATTTTTGTTTTGTACAATCTTTGTGAAAAAAGCCAAGGAGCATCATACAAAATTTTGGGTATCCCAAGAGATATGAACTCTCAGAACTTTCATCAAGGTCTCAGACCTTAATTAGCTTGTTAGGGCTGTGGCTTGTTCACAGTCATCGTTAGGAAAGGCCATGTGATGCTAGTTTCAAAGCTTTATAAATACTCTGACTCCCCAAACATTGTCCCAACAAATAGCAGCCATGGGTTCCCCAAGCAGCTGCTTAGTACTCTGAAAATTAAAATAACTGATGCCCACAAAGCAGGAGAAGGCTATAGGAAGATAGCAAAGCGTTTTCAGGTAGCCGTTTCCTTAGTTCGTAATGTAATTAAGAAATGGCAGTTAACAGGAACGGTGGAGGTCAAGCTGAGGTCTGGAAGACCAAGAAAACTTTCAGAGAGAGCTGCTGGTAGGATTAGAAAGGCAACTCAGAACCCCCGTTTAACTGCAGATGACCTTCAGGAAGATTTAGCAGACTCTGGAGCGGTGGTGCACTGTTCTACTGTGCAGCGTCACCTGCACAAATATGACCTTCATGGAAGAGTCATTAGAAGAAAACCTTTCCTGTGTCCTCACCACTAAATTCAACATCAGAAGTTTGCAGAGGAACATCTAAAGGAGCCTGATGCATTTTGGAAACAAGTCCTGTGGACTGATGAAGTTAATATAGCATTTTCTGGCCAAAATGAGCAAAGGTATGTTTGGAGAAAAAAGGAGCAGAATTTCATGAACAGAACACCTCTCCAACTGTTAAGGACGAGGGTGAATCAATCATGCTTTGGGCTTGTGTTGCAGCCAGTGGCACAGGGAACATTTCGCTGGTAGAGGGAAGAATGGATTCAATTAAATACCAGTAAATTCTGGGAGCAAACGTCACGCATTCTGTAAAAAAATTGAAGATGAAAGGAGGCTGGCTTCTACAACAAGATGAGCAACAGAGCAGTATATGCAAACAAGAACTGAAAGACTCTTAGCTGCTGCAAAAAGTGTTTACAAGCTGTGATACTTGCAAAAGGGGGCGTTACAAAGAACTGACCAAGCAGGGTGCCCAAACTTTTAGGGCTGTACTCTCCCGGTCGACGAGTCGATTGGTTGTTCGATATTCTCTCGTCCGACCAAATTCTCATTGGTCAGTGTTTCTTTCCTAAGTAGAAAAGCGCCTTCCAGGATTAATCCATTACTTACTGTGACAGTGGGAGGGACTGACTACCTGTGACAACAAGGGGGTGTTCTGAAAACACCCCTGTGTTCACAATTTTGAGCTTGCCCCACCTAATGGAGACTGCTAGGTCTAACTTTTATGAACGTTTCCTCGGAGTCGGCTCCAAACTAAATGACACCATGTCTTAGAAGTCGTTGGTGTGGCTTCGTTTTTTTTCAAACAAATGACACAAAAGTCGAGTGTCAACTTTGCAAACAGCAGTTTTCATATCACAGCTCAAAAACCAACATGGCACATCATCTAAAAACAGTAGGCTTACTTGTCTGCATTAGGGTTGTCTACGACTGTTTGTCGTAGACACCTCTGTTCACGTGAAGACTGACATGTGTATAAAGTCCAGTGTATAGGAAACCCACTTGAAGCATCCCAGTGGGACTCCCTTACGTGGCTGAACTATCAGAACATACAGAAAGGAGTCTGTAAGTCACAGGGAGTCAGCATTTCCCACAAACCATTCAACCCCATAAGATCTCTGGTACACCCTAAAGACAGGACCCCCCCTGAGAGGAAGAGCGGAGTGGTGTATGATATCATTGTGACATAACGTGACAGCTGTAGGGAACACTGCACCAGTGAAACAGCAAGAACCCTGGACACCAGACTGAACAAACAAGGGAATCAGACAACATCATCTGTCTGTGAACACCAGAGCAAAACCACTCTGCATGTCCACTGGGGAGAGGCCAAAGGTCATCATCCAGGAGTCAGTGGACGGCCCGAAAAAATTTCAAGGAGGACATTCCTAACCGATCCCTGAGACCATCTACCATCTCCCCCCAACTGTTATCACATGACTGACATTCCATACTTTGGTCATTTGATCATTTGCCAATGAAGATTGTGGAATGTGGCTGAAAGCTTTGCAAATGTGGAATGTGTCAACCATTTTTTTCACTTTTTTGGTCCAAAATGAAAAGTTATTTTCATGGATCAATAATGTATAGGAAGTGTGTAGTTAAATGTTGGAATTAAAAATGTTAATGTGAAAATGCATTTGTTTGAGGATGAAAATTAGAGTAGTTGTTACCAGAGTTAACTTTTACTGTGTTTGAAGATGTCTTTACACTAGCCAACTGTGGTATCTTTGAGGCCAGCAAGTAGATGCTGCAATCATAAGATAATCATAATAATCACCTTATTATTATTATTATTATTATTATAAAAACCTCACAATTTTAACTTTTCAAACAATTATATCCTGACTTTGGTCTACGGGTCACTAGCTTCACAGAAGAAACAACAGATAATGTGTCAGCAGTGTGGGCCAGTGCAAACATGAGAACACACACCACCACAGCATTATCGGCTGGCTTGGTGTTTTCTGAGTGACACTTGTATTATTTACTAGTGTATCTATACTTGTGTATTTTAGCACAAGACACTCAAAATCGACCATCAGCCACTGCCTGCAACCAAAACTTTGTGTCCTTGGTTAGCTGAAACAACTGCCAAGAATCACATTATTTACTACTGCTGTACTGAAAGAACAGTTTCTCATATTTTATATCATAATTATGTATGGTATTAAAAAGATCACAACCATTCTATATGAAAAAAATACAGTACTATTAAGACCTCAGTATGTCGGTGAAGATTCTCAGTCATCCAGGTCATGTATTCTGTGCTATGTGAAGGCAACTGGACTTGCTTGAAGTTCTGCTTGAAGCTCTTGAAGACGTTTCGCCCAAAATACACAAGTAGAGACGTACACAAGTATAGAACGTTTCCTCAGAACTGAAGAATCGCCTCTCATCTTCAAGAACTTCAAGCAGAACTTCAAGCAAGTCCAGTTGCCTTTGCATAACACTTCCAAAAGACCTCCCTAGAAAGTAAATGACATCATTTGGCTTTAAATAGTATAGATGAGTATTTAAATAGTATAAGGGAGAGAGAATCTAGTTAAGTACGTGAGGGTAGTGGTGATAGTGCATATTTATGGTGTATGCACATTGTGATTATACTGTGTTTTCTCACAGGATTTCAAACAGCTTCTGCTAGCTTCTCTTAATGAACAGAAAGTCAGTTGTACAGATCTAGGTCTTCCATCACTGTTTTCCTGGTCTGAGACATGTAGCAAAGCTAAAAAATAACGTGGAAGCCCACATCAACACTCACAGTACTGACGCACACACACACACACACACACACACACACACACACACACACACACACACACACACACACACACACACACAGTCTGTCAAATATCTGTTAGTGAAAGACAGAAGAATTATATATAATCCTACGAATAAATGCCTGTCTGTCTGTGTGTCTGTCTGTCCGTCTGTCTTTCTGTGTGTCTGTCTGTCTTTCTGTCTGTTTGTCTTTCTGTCTTTCTATCTGTCTGTTTTTCTATCCATTTGTCTGTCTGTTTTTCTGTCTTTCTCTCTGTCCATCTGTCTGTCTTTCTGTCTGTCTGTCTGTCTATTATTCTGTGTGTCTGTCTTTCTGTCTGTCCTTTGATTTTCTCGACAGCTGCTCATCCCATCGACTTCAAACGTCACGTGTGGACCCATGGAAGTGCAGTGTTGACTGTGAAGGGTTTTGGATGATTGGTTCTCGAGAAAGCCTCAAACATCAATTTTCTACATGTTGCATGACGTGAAGAAAAAATGAACACGAACATAAATAATGATGTCACATTAACAGTCAAGATGAAAATAAATGCCATCCAACCATCTACCCTCGTGTATCCATTTGGATGACCCGGTACTGTTTCAGCTTACAGTAATATTCTTTGACTTGAATAATGATGAGTCTGAAATTGGCGAAGGCATACAACATTTTCCTCATCTTTCATCTGTTTAGGAAACTTGTGAATGCTGTGATTATATCACAAGTAGGGAAAGGGGAGTTCTGTAAATGGATATATTTGACATATTTGTTCTCATCCCTGTGGGAGATGCCATTGCTCTTCAACACTGTATTGGCAATTTTGGACACATCTACAGCAAACACAGGAAGAAAAACTACGCATGATGCCTCATTCTTAAAACTTTGAAAATGGCCACATTTTATTACTGTACAGTTTGGTGCTGTTGTTTTTCTTCTACCTGTTTCCTCGTCCTTTTGTCTGTAACAATTTCTTTGCTATCTTGGTGAGAGGAGACTGGTCCAGGCCTTGTTAGAGTTCATGCATTGATTCATTCTCTGCCTGCCGTTGCCATTATCACTAAGTCTCCTGTCATTTCTGACCCTCCTGCCCTGCAGTAACCCCAGCCCCTCCCGCATTTCAGCTTTTTGACTCCCCCCCGCACACCTACTCACCTGTTCCCAATTCCCTTATCCTTTTCTGCCTATTCTCTGCCAGACGATTGCTTGTGCTTTCCCCACCGTAGCTTTCCAGCCTTCTTACTAGTTTTTAGCTGCCTTTTTTGACCGCCTGCCTCACCTTGGACTTTGATTTGCCTGCTCCTTTTGCCTTTTTTTGCCTGGTTAATCTGCCTCTCTGTTGCTGACAACTGCCCCATGCCCTAACTTGGGCTTTTTGTTTAACCTTTGCTTGCTTTCGTCTGCTGAGCCTAAATAAAGGTGAACTGTTTTGGACTTGTATCTGTGTTTCTGAGTCGAGCATTTGAGTCCTTCCAACCCTGAGCTGTGACGGTACTATTGTCTTGTTTTTCAGACCCAAGCAGATCCATTTTATACCATGGAAACGTGAGACGTGATCAATTACCTCTGCCACTAGTTCTCAAAGTGCCCGTCAGTTGTGTCTTTCAACAAGTCAGCCGATCATTCCAATGTAGTTAGTCAGTATTTCAGTCTTACCTGAAGTATACTGTTTCTCAATTCACAAATGAAGGATAACATAAAGAGCAATATTACCGTGTGTGTTGTTACATACCTCTCTCTTGTACATAGTAAGCGAGGTAAAGGTCAAGCTCTTTGACAGAGACTGAGATGTGTCGAGGCTGGACACAGAGGACTGGATTGGAGCACTGGCCTCCCTTCACAAGCCGCTCTCCATCTGTGCTTTCCAATGGGATTCCTTTAAACAGGATGACCATCACCAGGTCCAACCTCCACACCTTGAAAAAGAAAAAAATGTTGAATAAAAACAACATGAATCTAACTTTTGCCAAGCTTAGTGTAACACAAAACACACACACACACACATATATATACACATACACACACACACACACACACCTATGTATATATGACGGTATACACCAATCATATATGTACTGTTGCTCGGCGTATAGCATGTGGAAATACTGATTCATTGAATAGTTTAAAGTCGTCTATACTGGCCAAAAGTTTGACTGTAAATTAATAATTTGATTACTTGTCAGCCAAGCCAACTTTTCTAAGGCTAAAAAAAAGGAAAAATGGGAATTTGCATTAACTGAGATGGAGCAAATAAAATCCGATGATGTCTACAGAGGGATTTATGAATGGTCCTCTGTATTTGTGTTTGACACCAGGGAAGCTTTTGGTCTTCAAATGCTGTGAACAAAATGGATTAAATGAGATCCAAACCCTAACAACAGCTTACATAATGAAAATCAGGAAAAAAAACTTTACTAATTTAATCAAATGCTGTGAACATAATGGATTAAATGAGAGCCGGACCCTTCCTTTGACATCTTGTCCATATTTAAAGCCTAACTGCAGTGTCTATATTGTCAGACAGTGTAAAATACTTGCAACTGTCGTCTGATAAAATGAGGTGACTTTTGATCAAATGTTTTACCTTCACTCTTCTTCCGCTAACCCCAACAGTTGCGAATCCCTGTGTCCTTTGTGACTCGACAGCTCTTGGACCTTGTTTTACACCTCTTTAGTTTTCACTCTGTTGTGTTCACCCTGACCATGGCTTTACCACTTTTCTTCACTTCCTTTAACTTGGGGACTTCTACAAAAATGATTGGGATGGGGAGTGGGGCTGAATGTTTTCTTTCAGTTAAAAAGAAAAAAGAAAAAAACACAAAACACTTCCAATCATTACTAAACCTTACCCTCTTATCTCAAAATAATATAACATTACTGAGTTGGTACAATTTCTGTCACCGATAATAACTAAAAGTGTAGAATTCATTAACACACAATAATTTTCACAAAACACACAAAAACTAGCAACTGCCAAAATTAAAAAACAAACATAACAATGTGGTGTGTCATGTTGTAAATAAATCATAATCAGATCAGATGATATTGTAGCCTGATATGTATGAAACCAGATGTCTGTCTGTCCTTTACAACTAATCCAATTACATGATGGCTGAGTTGCATAACAACATGTGATGGAGACACAGAAGGGACTGTTATCCAGGCAGCTGTGTCAAAAAGGGAACGGTTAAATATCAAAACACGTGTTAATCACCATCAATAAATGGCTGAAATTCAGTGCTTACTCGCTTCCATATCAGTACGCTCCAGTTCTGTCCACAGCTGATTTTTACCCACACCAATAATAACTAGAAAACCTCTAAATGTCTAGGTAAGGGTCTGCTAACTGTTGAGGACTGGGTGATAAAGTGCGTGTGTTCACATTAGTTTGTGAACTACAGAAAACGTGTTTGCAATGTGTAAATAGCCAAGACAATTATATATGGAGGGATAATGTTCAATTACTAATCAATAAGTTCCACGTGAATCTTGTTTTGTAAAGACATACTGTTCCTATTAGCTACTTGTTTGATGTGAATTCAAAAAAATAAAGCCATGATATAGAGACATGATTGTTGCATATGGCAATATCTGCATATGGCAAAGTGTACCTTTATGACCAATGAAACAAAAAAATATTGCTGATAAAACCATTATAATGTTACCACTTGATCTTTACTCTAAATGTAAAATTTGAATCTGGGGCGGGGGAAAAACAAACAAACAAAACAAAAAAAACCTACTTTCTTCTCTTTAGCCAAAAGACAAAAAAACAAAACAGTGCCCTATGCACGGTTGCATAGCTGAGCTTGACTTACGTTCGCCTGTACACCATCCGCTCATTCATCATCATTAGCTTTTACTTATTATCCTGGCTTGCTGATGCAAACATAACTGTGCAACAGAACTGCTGGAATTGAACATATACTGTTAGAAAGAATTATGTTACCTTGTCAGCTTGTCGAAGACAATCTATGCGTCTCATTTTGCCTTTCTGGTCAGGGTTGGACAGGACACAACACGCAGCTTTCTTCCCGGTGACTGACAGGACAAAGTCTTCTCTGCATTCAGGTCTGATGTCCTTTCTTAGCTTGGCCAAAAGACGGCTGGCCCACTTCTGTTTCACCTAAGAACAGAAGGATATTGTGAAGAGAGCTATTTCAGTGAATGTATTGAATAATGTGTACTAATAGCATATTAAAATAGCTTTAGGACCAGTTAGGGTTAGGGTTAGTGTCATTTGGGAATTTGAACATTAGTACATTAATATGTTGTAAAACACTGGTTTGTCTACATATAAAATGACTTCACTTTAATCATCATGAGTTAATTTGAGCTACTTGGTTTGTAAAACAAAATATATGTTTTTTTTCTACTATCCACTACTCAACTAATCCATCCCACCTCTGCCTTCTCCCCCAGCAGTTCATCTTTAACAGCTCTCTCTTCTTCTTTAGTCATCCTTTTCTCATGTTTTTTGAAGTACTTCCGTTTCCTGGCCTGGAGGTTGAACCATGTGTAGGCGAAGGCACGGACCTGGGGCAGCAGAGCCTCAATGAACGGATGGAATTCATCCTACGTGACAGACAGACAGCTGAACGTAAATACACACACATGTGGTACAAACACAATTATCAGTGACCAAACCGACTTTAACCACTTCCTCAGGACATGTAGCAAATTCTCCCAGTACTTGAACAGCAGGACCACGCAACAACACAGCAGAGCTATGTTTTCAGTCCTGGTCTTTATAGAACCTTCCACACTGCTGGGTTTGGTTATCCTTACTTGGGGGAGGGGGGCAGTTAGATGAAGAAACATGCTGTTTAAACCAGACATGTTTCAGCTCTTTAGTCATCCATCTGACGGCGAAGATACACTTCACTGATAATCAATACACATTTCACTCCTTATTTATGCACATAACAGCAAAGCAAAGTGTCTTTTTGGGCTTCAAGTGTACTCTGTTCAGATTTCTGCATGTACCTACAGCTCTTGTGTTCAGCTATTCCACTAGTAGGTTTTATTCAGCAGAGTCTACATTTATTCATTTCTTACCATACAATTTCCTTATCAGATGGTAAGAATGGCCGCATGTTATTGTAAATAATTCATACAGCACATCGTTATATTTCTTCACTTGGAACCTGTCAGGGACCAAACACAGCTGGCACCTACTGAAGATGAAACACAAAACCATAATTCAAACATCTAAGAAATACTTCGCTCCTAGACCCAAAATAGTCTGACAGGCTGATGGATTTTGGTGGTATGCGGGTGAAAATGCATCTTCCATAAAAACTGACATAAATTTTGTTTTTAAAGTGCTGTTTTTTAGAAAGAAAAAGGCTTCAAAAATATTCAGCGTCTATATTCTAACATGTAGTGTATTTAATTATAGTCATTGAAATGCTTTTAGAAACTGTTAACCCATATGCAACCTTTGTTCACCAAACCAAATGTGGCCCAGTTTTAAGACTTCAAAACTTTTTCAGATATGAGTTGTAGTAGACCACCAACATTAGTGCTCATCATTCAAAAAGGAAGATGAAGTGCCACACAGAGAAAGATGCATTAAAAGAGGTTTACATCAAGAGTAGTAACTATGATAACTGCTAGTTTCAGAATAATTTGGCTTTAAAAGCTCTTCATACCAGCTCTGAACTTGGGAACACTGGCCTCTAGTACTTTGCACCCTACTGGTATGAAATGCAACACAGCTTGAAATTAGAGACACTCGTTCCCCTCAAGGACTTAGGGAGTTTCGTTAGCTTGTATTTTCTATATTTGTCCATCCACTCATTCATTCATCCATAGCTATATCACTTATCCCTGAAGGGTCGCAGGTTGCAGCCCAGCTGACATTGGGCGGGCGGGAGGTGGGGTACACCCTGGACAGGTCTCCAGTCTATCACAGAGCCGACATACATAGACAAACAACCAGTCACACTCACATTCACACCTACAGCCAATTTAGAGTTGCCAATTGACTTCCATGTCTTTGGAATGTGAGAAGAAGCCACGCAGGCATGGGGAGACCATGCCAACTCCACAAAGGGAAGCCAGACCTTCTCGCTGTGAGGTGACAGTTTTAACCACAGCTATAATATTTGTGATGTTCTTAATAAGTGTGTGTGGGTGAGACTGTTTTGTGTGAACGAATTGTCTTGTTGTGATCTTGTGTATATGTATTTTGTTCTGAAGTCTCTCTTACAAAAGAAATTTGATCCCAATGATCAAAGCTCAACTAATACAACATACCTCAGATTACAAAACTTTCTAGCAATAATGTGTGAACACTGCTAATCTAAGACATATTATTCTACATCTACATATAGTAGGTATGGAAATAAAACAAGATATTTACTTTTTACTTTTTTTAAATGTTTTGCGGTCAAGTTTACACAGTGGATTTACACATTGGTAGAGTCTTGACTAACCAAGACATTCCTTCCATTTAATGGTGCAATGTGATACAGTAAATTACTTAAAAACTTCTTTTACTGGATTTACCAACAGCTGACGCAGCCTAGCCGAGCTCTTTGATATTTTTAAAGCAGACTCAAATTTATCACGTTAGTGTTTGAATTGAATAATGCATCAAAATTCCTGTTTGCATTGTATAACCCTTAGTTTAAGCTTTTTAAAAACTTTATTTAAGCTTCACGTGTGTGTAAGATGAGCCTTGCACCATTCACACCAGCTGCCCTGTACAACCATGTGGAGGACAGCATTAAAATTCAAACGGAAAATGGGAAATTTTATGAGAAAATGCTAAATAACCACTGTAATACAAGCATGCAATATGACAGTGTTACATTGTACTACTCAGGATAATCAGGCCATGTAAAACAACCACAGTCTGAGCTGTTGACCATCTGGCAGAGCAAGTGCCCTAAAGCAAGGCACTTGCTTTAGGGCACCTCTGTGGTGTCAATGATGGGACAGCAGCACAATTGCAATGGCATCTCTGCTGCCACACAATGTGGAAACCCAAGGTCGCTTAACGTGACTATTTTAGGTAGGCATGATTCTTGAAATTTAACATTAAATGTCTAAATATAGACAAATCAACCAATACCTAACTAGGTTATGTTAAGCTACTGCCCATGGCAACATTTTACTGCTGCCGCCTGGCTCGGCCTGGAGTCTGTCCACATTAAATTCAGAAAAAAAATTATGATGCCATGGTGAAATATGATATCAACCTTAAAGAGAAAAGTGCCGCTGTGTTGCACAACAAAGACCATTCATCTAATTAGTGAGACAACGGTTTAGACTGCCTTGATAACTGAACTGTTAGTGAGATATGGAGCTTCAGGATGTGTCTGATTCAGCTCAGCAGCTGACAGTGATAGATCGATCGCATTGTACGCTTGCTATGTGCCTATAATCTAGAGCAGCACTTTGCAAAGTTGGGGAAAGTGAATTTTCTGTGTTTTTCTAAATTTAGAAAGTGAGAGGCAAACTGCTCATTCAGCTAAATGTGGTGCAATGCAACTGAAATTTTGATTTCTGGCAGAGGAGAGCCAAATGGCACTGCTTATTTACAGTAGATAGATATTCCTCAAAAGGATTCCTGTCTTTATGTCCAGTAAGTCCATGTAGATGAGATGAATGACTGTGTTTAGAGAGCTATTCTGCCTGTATGTCTGTATCACCTTGACAGATTACAGGAATATTGTAGATATGTAGACTATTTTACCATTGGGAGAAGACAATATATCACTTACTGTGTTTTTATCACCTTTTTTTCCCAAAAGAACATTACATTTTGTTACGGTATAGATAGCACTGTCGTAGTGGTGAGTATTACTAATATGCCTAAACCTTATTTATTTTATTTAATTCTTAACAAAATAAACACTTGGATATATTGGATATTTACATGAACAGGTAATACAATAACTGCTGTAAAGTTTCACAAAAACAGTTTGAAAAATAAAAGGAATAAAAAATTAAGTTTCATTTGGCGAAGGCAAAATATTTTGGTACTATTCAAATGCCTTTTATCTTTTTTTTAATTTTTTTTTATTTTAAGCTTAATTTTACTTAACTTGGTTGAGCTGTGTCACAACTGGGAAATAAAATAATTATTTAAATCTTCAACAACTAGTGGGAATAATAAGATAATATTAAAACAATATATCTTTTTTGCTGGACAAGTAGCTGTAGTTGAGACTCTTGACCTCTGCTTTGTTTTGAGCAATGTTTCAAAGGCTCTGTAGTAAATGGTGAGTATTATTCAAATGCTTTTGCTGATTAACTTGATGTATTTAAACTGGATTTTCAACACTTTCAAAATTCCTGGGTATGAAAATGTTCTTATCAATTTCTGAAATAATAATCATTAAAATTTTGCTTACTGTGTGCTTAAATTGCAAGAATATACATATTATCTGATCTATTACTGTAGGTCCAGGTTCCTAGTTAAAACTAAGTCGGGTTAATCCAAAAGTCCTGTAATAAATCCCTTTTCATGAAGGTTCTAATGTTCAGTGTTTGTTGAAACTGTTTTAAAGAGATGTTTCTAATATTTAGTCTAACCTGACTGTTCTAAATGGGGTGTACTAATATTAGAAATTCCTCTCACTATATCTCAAAACAATTCAACAGCAGCACAGACTCCATCCTTCGAAATGACCTGTTGAAGAGACACCTCTTTTTTTTTTTTTTTTTTTTTTTTTTTTTTAAATTGTATTGATTTAAGATATGAGCTGTGCAACTTCATCTGCTGAGGAAGATCATGTGATACGATTGAAAGCTCCAGAACAATGACCTTGTGGATCTATAATGTTTGTGACACCGTAATGCGTATTTTTTCAACTTTAATTCACATAAATGGGATGGACAAAATGTTAGGTATGTCTCGGTATAACCCAGTACAGTTCAACAGCGCCAAAAATAACAGCCTCCAAAATGACCATTAAAAGGACATCAACATTCTCTTCAACAGAATCAATAAAAACTGAATGTTATAATCCTCATTGAGGGAGGATTTATTGCAGGCCTTTTGTATTATACTGCATTAGTTTTATCTAGAAGTACCTAATAAACTGATAAGCGAGTGTATGAGTCACGGCAGTCCTTTTGAATATGTGGTCCAGTATTTTCTGATCAGGTATCTGACAAATAGGGTCTATTATTATTATTATTATTAATATCATGACACAGCAGTGACGTGGAAATTAGATGATGATGATTGGATGATTGAGAAAAATATTCAACTAGTAATGAAATATCAAGGACTTTTTGAACGGGCACTGCAGTAGTTGTTTGAAATTTACGATGTAGTGCATAGCCACCAAATAGGATTTTCCCTTTATCACTGCTTAATGTAAATGCTTAAAAAAAGAAATGTATGTTTTCCAAAGCCAGGCATTTAATACAACAATCTGCAGCTATTCACTCTAAAGTGATACAGCTTTAAGAGATTTCCTTCAGACTGGAATGAGCACAAGACATCCCTCTATCCAAATGGAGTACTTTTTTAGAGCTACTGTGCCTTTGCTGATCTGGGATTTTTACCTGTTTCCACTTTTAAAAAGAACAAAATTCGGGATAGTTTTCTATAGTTGTGTATTCTAAAAAGAAGTTGGTCCAATGATTAATATTTACTGAGGTTTCTGATTTTCAGCTGAGAGGAATGGTTTTTTTGGCGACATATAAAGAAATGAGTAAGCCTTTCTTGTACATTTTTGTGAGTTCATTTCTGAAAGGCAGAATTCTGGGGGATGCTGGGATTCTTCAATAGTGCGCAGAAATGATTATCTTTAGATCCCACTCTGCATTGTGAGCAAGTGTCTGTGTTTGCTAGTCCCATTTTGTACATTGTGTATATAGAATTACACTCTCAGAGCACTTTATTATAAACACCTGTGCACCTGCTTATTCATGCAGTTATCCATGTGGCAGCAGTGCGGTGCATAAAATCATACAGACACAGGTCAGGAGTTTCAGTTAATGTTCACATCAAAGATCATAATGGGGAAAAAATGTGATCTCAGTGACTTTGAACGTGGCAGGACTGTTGGTGCCAGACAGGCTGGTTTGAGTGTTTCTGAAACTGCTGATCTCCAAGTCTCTAGAGTTTACTCAGAATGACGCCAGAAACAAAAAACATCCAGTGAGCAGCAGTTCCTGTTGATGAGAGAGGTCAGAGGAGAATGGCCAGACTGGTTGGAGCTGACTGAAAGGCTACGGTAACTCAGATAATAGCATCTCAGAATGAACAACATGTTGAACCTTGAGGAGGATGGGCTACAACAGCAGAAGACCACGTCGGGTTCCTCTCCTCTCAGCCAAGAACAGAAATCTGAGGCTGCAGTGGACACAGGCTCAACAAAACTGGACAGTTGAAGACTGGAAAAAAGTAACCGGGTCTGAAGAATCCGGATTTCTGCTGAGGCAGCAGATGGTGGGGTCAGAATTTGGTGTCAACAGCATGAATCCATGAACCCAACCTGCCTTGTGCCAACAGTTCAGGCTGGTGGTGGTATAATGGTGTTGGCTCACTGTGGGCCCCTTAACACCAATCAATCATGGTTTGAATGCCACAGCCTGTCTCAGTATTGTCCCTGACCTTGTGAGTCCCTTCATGGCCAAAGTTTACCATCTTCTAAGGGCTACTTCCAGCAGGATAATGCTCCATGTCACAAAGCTAAAGTCGTCGCCAACTGGTTTCATGAAAGTGACAATGAGTCACCAGATCTGAATCCAGTAGAACACCTTTGGGATGTGGTAGAGCGGGTAATTTGCGTAACAGTGAAGGGGAGTACTGTGAAGTTGGAAATCAGGGCTGTGTCAAACAGGATTGTGTTTACACCGTGGTGGAACAGAATTAAAAATCTGAAATGACTTTCCACCAACCTGTCAGATTTTTGGAAATTCAGGTAGTTTTGTTAAAGTGATGGTGTTTGATGGTTGTGTTAAGGAAAGGTAATCTGCGTGTGAAATGTTTTTGTATTACGGTTGCTCTAATTCTATCCATGGGGTATTGTCGTTGGTTTGATGGATCCATTTAGCAAGATATTGTAGTGATTTGCCAGGAAGTAGTACAGGAAGTTTAGAGCGTCTAGCCCGCCATGACATTTACTTTTTTAAGGAGTGGACAGTTTGATTTTTGGCTTTTTATTTTTTCACTAGAATTGTGTGATTAAAGAATCAGTATTTACATCCTTCTACCTGAAATCAGTATTTAAACCATTTATCTAATGATGTGGCAGGTAGCATTGAAAAGCAATAGTTAATATGGGGAGGTATTTTCATTTTCACACCTGCAATTCACCCTATGAGAGAAACAAGTGGGTTCATCCAGCGCCAGAGATCATCTTCTGCTGTTTATAGTAATGCAGCGTAGTTAAGACGAAACGACTTTAGATGAGGTGTATACTGTCCTTATCCACTGGATGAACAACTCCTTAAAGCCAAATTTGTAGAGTGTATTAAGTAAAAACGTCCACTTTTTCTGCATCTAATGAAACAATTATTGTTTTCACTAGAGTTTGTTATGAAACATTTATGAGAGGATGACGCTAGGACTTTAGTAATGATTTTTAAGTCAGTGTTCTTTAGTGACAGCAGGCGGTAGCTGGCAGGTTAAGTTGGATATTTATCGTGTTTCAGTAAAAGTGATACAGTGGCTGTATTCATGTGCAAAGGAGTTTGTCATGTATTTTCTATTCCTGATGTCAGTCTGTAAAATTGTGGAGATATTGTGTGCACCAAAAGTGTTTACGGAATTCAGTAGGGAGGTCGTCTGGTCCAGGTGATGTGTTATTTGGCATCTGATTTAGGGCTTTGTAAAGTTCATCAAATGTCAGTGGTGTATCTAGGGTGTCTGCTGCTTTCTTGGATAATTTGGGGAGGTCCAGGTTGTTAAGAAAGAACTGCATCTCTGATGTTCATGGGTCCATAAGTAAAACTTAATGTAAAATGTGCAGAAAATTTAATTAATTTCTTGTGGGTTTTAAGTTATTTCACCCACTGAATTCTTTATGGCTAGAATTATTTGCTCTTCCTTTTTAATGTGGTAACTAATTAGCTAAATACTTGCATACATATTTACATAAACACATTTTTTGGTTTTTGTTATTATATTTAAGTTGTTGAATCAGAAATAGTGGTTTTGTTTGTTTGTAATTCCTTCTAACTGAAATTTGGCATTTTGTAGTTCATTTTATATTTGTTCATTGGAATTGTTTGAGTTCTGAACGGTTTTGGGGCGGCTGTGGCTCACATGGTAGAGCAGGTTGTCCCTGGCTCCTCCTGTCCTCCTGTCCGCATGTCGAAGTGTCCTTGGGCAAGACACTGAACCCCAAAATTGCCCCTGATGTATCATCAGTGTGTGTAGAAAGCACCTTATGTATAGAAAAGGGCGCTGTATGATTGTGTTTGTTAAAGGGTGAATGTGGCATGTGTAGCGTAAAGCGCTTTGAGTTCCTTTTTTTCTTGTTTGCTATATAAGATATTTTTCCCCTAATTACTGCCTTATCTGTTTCACATAGGATCTGTGATGAGAGTTACGAGGAGTTGTTCAATTTCATTAAGGATGCCCACTCTCTATGTACAAAAGCAAAAAAAAAAAAAAAAGGGTTTGGTGGTGCATTCACTGTTTAAGGTAAAGGATACTGGTGCATGGTCACTATTAAAGATTGGATGTATAATGGTTTCTAATATGTTAGTAAGTGAAAAAAGAAGCCTAACCGAGAGAGTAGGGCCAAATAAGAATATTCTGTACATGATGGGTTTCTCATTCTACAACCATTGCCAAGCCCAAAATCTCGCATTTATCATTTTAATAATATGGTAGAGAACCACTTTCCTGAATTGCCAGTTCTGCTTGAACTATGAATTGTGAAATTAACTACTTTATTGAAATCCCTATCACTTATGATATTTGGTGGTTCCCGTTAATGAAAGAAAAATGTGTGAAGGAAGGATTATCATTTCTGGGACCTTATACGTTTGCAATTGTGATTTTTTTATTATTGATGGATGCAGTAATTACAATATATCATCCTCCAGGGTCAGTAATTGTAGAATGGTGAATTAGAAGGATTCCTTTGTTAATTAAAACAGAAGCTCCTCTTTGTCTACTGGTGCTGGGAATACTAGATGAAATTGTTGTGATTTTTGGTTATGTAATTCTGAATGTGACAAATTAATCTCTTGTGATAAACATATGCCTGCCTTTAATTTGATAAAATGATTATTACTTTTGTCCTTTTAGTTTGACTACGATTGCACACACATTCCATGTTATAAAGATGAGTTGTTGTGTTGTTATGTTAGTGTGAGTAAGTCATTATTAATACTATTTTTGTCTGTGTGATTGATTTGTGTGTGTATGTGTTTGGAAACACACTTCTAATTGGCAATATAAGCATTTGTAATGCCGTATACATTAACATGTATATGGCATTACTTTTGTCTCTCTAATTTTTACTTTTGTTTAATAATAATAATAAACAAGGAAATGTGATTAGGTAGAGGAGCTCTGAAGACTGCATTGTGTGTGCTCGCGAGAGACAGGCTGAGTGTGTGTGTGTGTGTGTGTGTGTGTGTGTGTGTGTGTGTGTGTGTGTGTGTGTGTGTGTGTGTGTGTATGCCTTTCTGCGTGTTTGGGCAGTGATCAGTGATGTTTGCGTACCTAAGTGCACTTGTGCTGAGCGATTAAAGAAAAAAACAAAAAACAAAAGGAAAAGCAGAAAAACAGTAAATAATCTGTCCACGGTCAGGTTTGCTCATTATTTTTTCTGCTCTCCTTCAGATGGGGCACAGTACTTTGCAGTGCTAATTTGCTATTGCAAGGAAATTAGTTATTTAGACCAAAGTTAGTTCCTTTTAGTTCTTTTCCTTTGCTTTTGATTAGTTCTTTCCGTTGACAATGTTTAAACTTTGCTACAATTAGTCTGAGTCCTTTCGTCAATGGTGTGCTGAGACACTATCCTCGATGAAAGTTATGTTTTTTACAGAGTCTGGTGGAAGTTTAAGCTGAGCTTTCATGAAGTCTTTCATCTTTGCCTTGGGGAAATCTCACATGCTAAAAGTTTGCTGGTCCGGTGTGGTTTCTTTCATTATTTTCTCTTCTTGTGTAACATGTTTAGTCTCTTTGGTTCAAATTTTAATGGATGACTGTGATGAGTTTTTTACTTTTTGGACAGATGTGATGTGATAGTGGGCAAATTCCAAACTAGACCTTGGCTCTTTTATTTCTTCATGAAGAGATACAAGATGTTTTTTGTTAATGTGTCTTTAAGTAAGCAGTATTGGTGGATGAATCTCAGTTTTTTCTTTTGGAAGATATGGTGGATGTGTTACTACCAGTTTTGGCATCCATGTTGTTTTGTTAATAGTAGAGATGATCAATGGCCTCTATGTCCACTAAGCCCTCCACTATGAAGGTAATCCGTTCCACGTAAGCAGCAATAGATTAGTCCAAAAAAATGTAGCCCAATGGCTTTTGTTTTAATCGATGGGCGCGCTATTGGGTCGTGTCTAAGATTGTCTTGCTGCCCCACATCTGGAAACAGGGCGCTGCCATGTTCACTCTTACCTCCGATGTCTGCCTATTTTTGGACAACTGCCTGTTGCCTGCCCCTTTTGCTTTGTTCGCCTTAGAATTTTTCCTGCTTGCTGCCAACCTCTGCCTGCCAGCTGACTTTGTCCCTCACCATTCCCCTTGCCTGCTTTGCATTCCTTTATTTCCCTTTATAAAGGTGAACGGTTTGAATTTTTGATCAGTGTTTCTAAGTCATGCATTTGAGTCTTGTTTATTGTGAGCCATGACACTCGGCCCCAGATCCGCAGGGGACCAAAGGCTTCACACTCAAATGCGTTGTAACTGGGGTTAGGGTTTGTGGTACCTTAATTGAGGGCAAATTTGTTTACTATACTACACTACTTGCAGTAAGGAGCAAAAATGGATATCAAAAACAGAAATGACAATGCAACATCTATTCACTCTCAGACGACAGACCCATGTAAGATGTGGGTTAACTTAATGTTCCTTAACAAGCGTTAAGCATTGGAACCTTTCATTAGACATCTGTCAACCTGCTTTTCTCTGTCAGCAGAGACTCCAGTCTGCAGCGTCAGTTAAAACATTTCACTTATTAACCTGAGAATTTCACTGAATTACATTGATAAAAGTCAAGTTTCAGTTTCACCCCTTTGTCTGTCCATCTGCACACTCACTCTCTTTTGATTGCCTCTTTGTGCTTTCTATTTATTTCTCTCTCCGCTCCTCTCTCCCTCTTTCTCTCCCGTTTTCTTTTTTTTTCCCGTGGGTTCTGTTAAAAGACATTTAAATGTCAGTATCATTTCATTCATTTCCATTCCAGGCAGTAACCCCACTTCACCAAAGCCAGGGTAGCATGCAAACTATGTCCAACCCTGGCTGAGAGCAGGGTCGTGAAGGACAGTCAGCTGACGCGGACCGCCCCATAGAAATACACCCCTGACATGGGTTTAACCGGCGTTACTGAGTCAGTCTGAATGGGGTCATACATTACTATCTAATCTTAAAGCCATGCCTTGGAGAGGGGCCCTGAGTTAAAAACTACTTCTAAGGCCTTCATTATTTCAAGTTTCATGCTTATATGGTGCATTATTCTAAATATAACTGCTTAAACAATTTAACACAAACTAACTAATACAAAAACGCTGTAGACAGAGCAAGAGAAAGGGGGTCAATAGGCGCCTCATGACTGCCTCTTGAGGGCCACCTAGTCGGTATATCCAGCTGGGCTCAGTAAGTGTTCTTTTTGTGGTGCACTCTATACATTCTGGTATACAAAGCCACTGTTCTGCTCTTCCTTCATATCATTAGTGGTAGTAGTAGAATTAACACTGTCTGTAAACTCATCGTTGTGACTCACTGTGTGACTGCTCCTGAAATCAAAAATACAACTGCTATTTTTGACACGTTAGGCAGCTAGTTTTCACATTTTACATAATTGTAACCTAAAACTGCACGCTTAATTATTTCATAAAGACAATAATCGTAAGATTAGTTTTGTTTATTACATTTGTTTATCAGGGACCATGTCCAAAAATTTACATTAATCTCATGCAAAGAGACCAGATGCATTGTACCAGATTTAGCTAATAGCTAATTTCCATCTGCAGTCCCTCGGCATGTAGACAGAATACAATACAAATAGAAATTCAAATCACAAAACAGTACATACTAAGTAAAATCATACAATCAGTAATACAAAATCCCAAATCCCAAACCCAAATTAAATTTGGTGACCAAAATGTACTTTGGCTCTGCAGAAAACCACAGAGAGAGCGAGAAGTTCTCTGGTGTTATTTAGAGGACGTGGACACAGTTGGTATTTTACAAGCGCAGACCAGGTAAAGAACCCCCCCCCCCCCCAAATTCTAAGGGCTTGTGACTGACAGGGGCCCTAAAAAATTATAATAACATTAGAGAGAAAAGAAAGGGTGACAGTATGTCACCAAGTTTTTCACAAAGAAAGGTGGGTGTAGTCCGTGAGTGGCGGAAATGAACCTGTTAGCCCAGTCCATAGTGAAACAGGCTACTTTTTCTCCCCTAACATCAGTTACTCAATATCTTCACAGAAATGTTTCGCTCCTCTTTTAGCCGACATTTAATCCACGCAGGCAAACATTCAGCAAGTTTTTCATACTAAATCAGTTGTCCCTGCCCCTGCCGGATGCCAGGCCCAATAGATGCAGCTTCAGGCTCAGCAGCCCTGTCCCCCCATCCCCATACTCCTACCAATGAACGAGCCCTACCCACAGCCGAAGAAGGACGTGAGCAGAATTTTGTTGAATGACATATCAATTGGCATAACTGCAGAGGGGTCTGTGGGAATTTCTTCTTTTAATATTATGAAAAAAAAGAAAAAATGATTCAATCCTTTTCACTGATAAGATATCAAACACTAATTATTTTTCTACATAATCTTTCATATAATGATCATGATGTAACACAAATTCAGCCTATAGTCTGTTTTGGATGCTGGATTTGACCTTTCCTCTAGCACCACCGTCAGGCCCTTTCATTTCCATTTTGTCTTCATTTTCCATTTCCACTTTTACAGCTGCTTATTTACTAGTTGGTGTTTGAAATATGCTGTTATCTGTTTCTTATATCATTCTATAGATAATAAATTTAATTTATTCTAATTGAAGAGGTTAAGGTATATCTGAGTTTTATTTATTTTAAGTTATTCATTAATGTTAAGATAATTTACCATTAAAATGACATTTAAAGTGCAAAAGATGGCCTTTAGTTCATTTCTTATAGAGGGAATCAGTCTTGTATCAAATAGTGAATTCCACTGTGTGCAGAATGTTGCTTGCAGGTTTGCACAGTGTTAGATTTTCAGGGATAGCGGGGTCTGTGGTGGTGGGGTGGTGGGTCCCAATGTGATATCTTTTTCATGGGGCCCAAAATCCTTGATGGTGCCCCTGGGAGTTGCATAATGACCTCTCCATTCAATAGGGAACACAATACATTGGAGTTATTAGCTGTAGTAATTGGCTATACTTTTCATGGTTATCAGATATAATACTATATATTAGGCATAGAAACCCATATTAATGAATTAACCTATGTTATTTACTATACACTCTGAATAATTACAATTATCCCCCTGACCTACCAAATGCAGACTTCAAGTTTGCTATTTGTTAGCAACATGTCCAGATTTCATATGATTGTGGACTAAAAAAAACTCTAAGACACAAATGCTGCTTCACATACATATATCGAGAGGAAAATGACCAAAAACTTATCTTCACAAATATCATTGAAGGAGAACTTAAAGGACCAGTGTGTAGGATTTTGGGGGATCTATTGGCAGACATGGAATATAATATTCAGAATTACGTTTTCATTAGTGTGTAATCACCTGAGAATAAGATTTGCACCACCATGTTGCACCACAATGTTGCACCACCATGTTTCTACAGTAGCCCAGAACATTCAAACCAATCACTGGCTCTAGAGAGGATCTTTTGCGTTTTTACGTTACCTGAAGGCTACCGTAGGTTCTCTTACAGGTATTCAGTTGGTTGCAATGTGCAACCTCAACACTTTATGCCTCTAACTCCTACACACTGCATGTACGTCCATGTAAACAGGTGTTTAAATGTAGTGTTCAATGTTACACCTCGGACAGGACTGTGTTTTAAATGGGTCAACAACAAACTCTACACTCGGATCACAAGCAGAGATGAAATTACTAAAAAATGGAGTACATATGATACTGAGATAGTGATTTGTAGAGTTTTTCTATGCAGAAAGACTTGATTGTGATTAACTACCCTCTGCTCGCTGCCCTCCAGTCTCCTGTAGTCAATGTGGCCCATGAAAGACTGAAGGGGGCCCTCCCCTTATGGGTGTCGGTATGTCCTGACACCGTTAAGACTAAACTAGACAAATAGATTGAATAAAAACTAGACTCCTCGAAACTCTTTTAACGTTAAAATCCTTAAAAAGTCTGTCCTGGTCGATTTGACCACATCTTTGGATGTATTTTTAATGACTGAGTGCAGCAGGGTTTCCTGTGGTAGGTGAAAGTCAGATTCCACAAGTAACAATAAAAACTACTATAATTACTGAATGCTATTACATTGACTATACATGGCAACTGTAGGAAAAATGCCGACCATGAATAATATCAAATTGGGGTTTGAAATAATTAAAATCTTAAAAATTAAAAAGTCTGTTGAGACATTAAATGGTGATTAGAATTAACTTAATTTGAAATTGCATCTTTTCTTCTTCACTGTAGCGTTTTGCCCCCCAAAATGTTGCTTTCCAAAAACACTTTCAGTAGTGAATAAATCTTAAAATGCTAGTGAAGCAGTGTTCGAATTACAGAGGATCCAGTCTGCCTTTGGTGTTTTTGTGCCTATGTGTAATTATTGTGTAACTTGTTGTCAGATCAGTGATTCTCAAACAACAGGCAACTGGAGAACACCTCCACGTTGTGCATTCAGTTCACCAGCCTCTCTCTCATCTCATCAACACCCTGCCATAGCCATACTTCCACACAATGACAAATGAATTATAAAACAAATCAGTCATCAAACTAGCAAGAGCCCTACATTTCTCATTATGTAATGAGCTTTTTATTTTTCCTTGTAATATCTGGTATAAGATGCACTGATGATGAGAGTCTATATCAAACAACATTTTTGATCCTACCGACAAGTACTATGTGTGCATCCAGAGCCTGATGTGTCTTATTCCTCTGTGCCATAGAGCTCCACTGTTTTCAATGAGCCACACTGTTGCACTGGGTGCAACATGAATACACACACTGTAGTGTCATTTTGGCTTCCTCCCACATATACCAACTAACTGCTGGAAATAGACACCAGAGCACCAAATGTGTATTAATCCACCACTGAAAATAGTCAGACAGACCAACAGACAGACTAACACATTGTTGTGTTGGTCTTTTCATAGGATTTGCTGATAGTAAGAAAAATATAGACTTACACCAGCTATGTCCCTTAAGAAACCAACTGTCTGTTGCCTCAACCTCTCTCTGTGGCCACTTATTTTCAATGCCAAAGCATAATAAATGTCCACAGTGAAAAGAAAAAGTCAGTGGACCCTCTGGAATTACCTCTTTTTTTGCATTCATTGATTATAAAATGTGATCTGATCTTCATCTAAGTCACAAGTATAGACAAATACAATATGCTCACACTGATAACACACAAACAATTGTAATCTTTAGTGTCTTCACTGAACACACCCATTAAAAATTTATAGTGCTGGTGGAAAAAGTAAGTAAGCCCTTGGATTTAATAACTGGTTGAACCTCCTTTGGCAGCAATAATCTCAAACCAGCACTTCCTGTAGCTGCAGATCAGACCTGCACAATGTACAGGAGTAATGTTGGACCTTTCTTCCTACAGAACTGCTTCAGCTCTGCCATATTCTTGATGTCTGGTGTGAACGGCTCTCTGATCTCATTCCACAGCGTCTCTTTAGGGTTAACATCTGGACTCTGACTGGGCCCTCCACAAGGTGGAATTTTTCTACTAAGTCCATCTGTAGTAGATTTATTTTGATGTTTAGGGTCATTGTCCTGCTGCATCACCCAGCTTCTACTGAGCTCAGCTGTGACAGCCACCCTGACATTATCCTGTAAGACACCTTGATAAACATGGAAACTAATTTTCGCCTGGATCATGGCGAGCTGTCCAGGCCCAGAGGCACCAAATCATGATACTCTCTCCACTGTACTTCACCGTTGGGATGATGTTTTCATGTTGGTGTGCAGCGCCCTTTTTATACCATATGTAGTGCTTCATGTTCTTCCCAAAAAATTCAGTCTTAGTTTCATCAGCCCACAAAACATTTTCCCAGCAGCGTTGTGCAGAGTCAAGCTGCTCTTTGGCAAACTTCAGGTGCACAGTGATTTTTGGAGAGCAGCATCTTCCTCCGCGGTCTCCTGCCATGGACACATTGCTCCATGCAACCATGAAAGACTCATGAAAAGCGATGTTAACCAGCTTCAATGATTCCTTTAAGCCGTTAGCTGTTACTCTGGGCTTCTGTTTTTTACCTCAGAGTGTTGTGCTTTTGGAGTCATCTTAGCTGGGCGCCCACTTCTAGAGTAGCCACAGAACTAAACCGTCTCAGTTTATAGATAGTTTGTCTGACTGTGGACTGATGACTATCTCAACCCTTTGAGATGACGTAACCCTTTCCAGCTTGACAAAAATCAACAATTGATCCTAAGTCTGCTGAGATCTTTTTTGTGAAGCATGGTTCACATCAGCAGATGCTTCTTGTGAACAGCAAACTCAAAATGTTTTTTATGAGTCAAAGTAGCTCTAAGACACATCTCTTATTGGGCTTCACTGACCAGACTCCAGTTAGCTTCTGTTGATGTTATTAACCAAGAGGTTCACATAATTTTTCCAACCTACACTGTGAATGTGTGAATGATGTATTCAATATGGACAAGAACAAAACAACCATTTGTGTGTTATTAGTTTAAATAGATTGTGTTTCTTCATAATAGTAACTTAGATTGAGATCTGATCATATTTGAGGACAAATTTATACATAATTGCAGGTAATTCCAAAGGGGTCAATTAATTTTTCTTGCCACTGTATGTTGGCAAATGACTTTTCAAGTGTAAAAGTGATTTTTCTACAGTCTCAGCACAAGAATGAATTTGCATCTCAGTTAACAGGCCATGTTCTTGAGCTGTGATTAAATCTGTATTTTATTCCTGGTTAAACTTTGTCAGTGAGAACAACTGCATTATGTGTGTCTAAACTGAAACATAATTTAAACGATCAATGAGAGTGGGAGACGCCAGATTAGAGGTTATTCTTAGCAGAGTAGCTGATAATGCAAACTGTGTTGGCTTAAAGGCTAGGGACCAAGTCAAGAGACAAGCACAACTATCACCAACAGCAATAGATAGAGTCCCAGGTGCAGCACAAACTAAAACAAGCAGCTTTTTCCAACTGTTTCCAACACCATAAAGAGTGATTGAGCTGATCGGGGTGGGTGATTGAGCTAGAAGGTATGCCACAGAGACATTTCAGTGACAATGACAGAGTACCACAGCAAATTAAAAATCACATATACAGTGTATCTCACATAAGCTCTCCATTCAGCACCACAACACTATAACACAAGCCAAAACACAATAACAATTTATCACTCAACAATATAATTCGAAAACTAGATTGGTGTATGACATCATGATGATATCACGAGACACCCGTGGGGATCACTTCATCAGTGAGACAGCAATGACCCTGAACAAGAGATTGACTGAACACTGGAAACGGATAACAACAGGGCCCAGATGTATAAAACTCTGGTGTAGATTCACAGCTAAAAATATGTATATGAAAAAAGACAGAAATATGCATAATGTACACATTCTTTTCATTAAATTTTTAAAGCCGCACATATGCTTAGTTTTATGCATCTGGCCCTGGGTCTGAGGTATACGTGAGATTTGTACATTCTCCCTGCACATTCTTCTTTTATTAATAAAACTGTATGTGTGGGAAATGTTGTGCTGTGTTGTGTTATAGCAGTTCACCTGATGCCAGGGTGCCAATCAGAAACAGGTCAGACAAAAGTGTTATTTAAGCTTAGAGCAAATACAAAACCCTTCGTACAGCCAAAATCTAACAAACCAATGCTCTTAAACAGATATATACAAAATACAAGCAATGAGGCAACACACACATAGTCCACCACAGCGTTTTATACAAACAGTGCATGATTCACAACCTCCAGTTTCAACCCCCCAGTCATTTGCTCAGTCTTAGTTATTAATCACAAATTCTCCTTTCAATTGAGGACTCCACAAAAAAACAAGCAGGTAAGTGTTTGAATTGGGCCCCAAAATACTGACAGTAATCCCTCTTGCCTTAGAGACTGCTATTTAAATTGTTCTCTAGAACCTCTGGAGTTTCCTCCAATAGACCAGTCCTTAGTTGTAACAAATTCCCAGGAATGGAAAGCCAGGATGAAAGGCAGGCTGCTAGTGAGTTAAGTAGAGAATGGTCCAGTTTGAAAGGATGGGTAACCTAACAAATAGCAGGCTTTTTGGCTCGTTGTAAGGGGTTGGCAGGCTCACAGTTATCATTCCCAGATGGACTGGCCTCTTTCTGCGAGTGATTGGAAGCACATATTGTGGTTTAAATCCAACTTGCCTATTGTAAGTGGGTGTCTTTGACGCAGGGATGTGCCTTCTTAAAAGGCACCCATCCTAACAGTGTGTACACATCATTTAAACATCCAGCCCCAGCTGTCTATGAACACCAGGCCAAAACTGCTCACAGCCCTCAGGAAAGGGTCAAATGTCATCAACTAGGAGTAAGTGGATGGACAGACAAAGATCAGGAGGGACATTCACACCTGACACCAGAGTCCACTTTATAACAGACAGAGGAATTACCATCTCCCCCAAATGTTATCATGTGAGTTAAGTTCCACACTTAAAGGGTAAATACATCCTAAAACTCTGCAACCCTCTGTTGCTAAAACCCTCCCTAACCCTCCCTTTATTGGAGGGAGGGTTCTAGCAATAGAGGAAAAAAAAGAGGAACCAGGGAGTAAAGACTGTAGAAGACATGGCCTCATGGCTAAGCAGTGTGTGACGTGGAGGGTCAGTGTAGCACGGAGAGCAACGTACAGCTATTATTCAAGAGTTTTCCAGCCATGGGAAGCTACTGTTAGACTGGAAGCTTGTTCATGGTTCTCTGAGAGTTACAGTGTGATTACATGTGTTGTAGCTGGGCTACCGACTGTATTAGAAGAGGCACTCCCACTGTGTGTGTGCGTGTGTGTGTGTGTGTGTGTGTGTGTGTCTGAGGGTGAGTGTTTCTCAAGGTTAACATTACTGTTTATTTTTACCTAAATATCTTGTCTACGTCTGTCACTGCAGAGAAATAAATCTTGTACATGTACAACGTTGTTTTTCCTCCGGTGCTCAACCAGCTTCCTACTTCTAACGGAACGGTATGGAACAACAGTTAGCCAGTGTTCTGCTTTTCATACTTGGCACTACGGAGGTGTTATGGAACAGGCCTCAAAGTCTTAGCTATTTCTTCATGGTTAGGGAGGGGCAAGAGAATTTGGCTGAGCCAAACTTTCAAATCTAAGCAGAAACCTAAAATGACATTTTGAGCAGAAAAAAAACTGGTTTTACACATGTATATTGTTGTAGAAATCTATCTAGCTTCCTGTTGGCTCAGTCAGTGTTAGCAATCGCCTGTGGAAGTTCTCTTAATTCGTAATTGTCTTTTACCGCGCTTTACATTCTCTTGAATGACCTTGTAAGTGAAAAATTAAGCAATCCACATCTTCTTATGTTGCTTTGGTGACTTGCTTTGGTGTGCCTAGTCGTGCATCGTGGCTCAGTGTTCTCACACGAGTAACACAGCAGCGTCCACCGCAGCTGGCAGAGATGATCTGTTGCGATTCTAGCCAGTGTACTCATGTTCACTAGATGTGTGAGTGAAGCATCTCACTTGCAGCTCCTTTGTTTACTCATGCCAGTGTACTTTTGCCAGAAAAAGCATGCATCTCTGAAGCCTGAAATTACTTGTGTATTTAATGTCTACTGATATGAAACAGGCATTTCATTGGTTATTAACTGCCATCTCATTCATACAGCAAAACATAACTTTCATGTTTTTGTTTCTGTCACTTTGAAGCAGGACAAGGAATCATATGGTTACATGGCTTTCTGCTGTGAAAAAAAAAAATATGTGAAACAACTGAGGAACAGACTGCCTCACACTTTGCTTCTGAAACATTTTCGATGGACA